>NT_166305.2:4727368-4910792 GCF_000001635.26 Mus musculus
GATGTTTAAAAAATGTTTATTAATTCTAAGGTGTTGGATTTTTTATTTGTTTGTTTTGTTTGAGACAGGGTTTCTCTGTGTAGTCTTGGCTGTCCTAGAGCATGCTCTGTAGACCAGGCTGGTCTTGAACTCAGAGATCCACCTGCCTCTACCTCACAAGTGCTGAGATTAAAGGTATGCACCACTACCACCTGGCCAAGGTGAGGTTTTTTGTTTTTGTTTTTTAATGCTGTTATAAGGAGGATGGTTTTCCTGACTTCCATTTCAGCGTGTTTGTATATAGTAAGATAAAATAAAGCACAGAAACTGTATATTAATTCCGTGATTGCCACTTTTCAGAAAGTGTTTATCACATCTGTCTGAGATTTTCTACTGGAGCACATCTTTTAAGAATAGGATAAACCTTTTGCTATATTTTACTGGGAAACATCGACATCCTCACAGGAAAGGCTCTCCTTTGTGTACAGGGGCAGCTCAGTCATGAGCATGCTCAGTTCATGTGCTGCCTGTTCAGAAACCTTGGGGCTCATGAAACCATTGAATGGAAAGTTTGTTATAATAAACAGAGTTTACTCCAGGTTACCTAAAATTGGAAAATTTAGGGTCTTGGTGATCCTCTCTGGTTCCTTGTTTCTCTAGAGGGTCTAATCTGAGAGGAAACACACACACACTTAAGGAAGCATTGGCTGCTATTTGGAGGCTCAGCACCTCACTGTGTCCTTATCTTCTGTAAGTGTATGTGGTTTCCTCTAAAGTATCTGCCTAGTGCCTAACTAACATTTTTTGGTGGTGTTGTTTTTGCTTCTATTTGGATAAGTCAAAAAAAAGAGCAGGGATTTTGAATTTTCTTTTGAGATTAAACACATGCACACATGCATGCACACACACACATTGTTTTTCATATAGTCTCATGTAGCCCAGACTGGTCTTTGTTGGGGGTTGGTCTGGTGCTGATAAGCATTTGAATACTAAGTGCTATTTGAATACTAAGTGCTATACCCCCAAGATCTGGCTGCCCCAAGACAAGCAAATTTCCATGTACACCAGCTTCTGTTGTGGAAACCTTGCTCCCAATTTAAACCTATTGGCTAAATAAAGATGGCTACAGCCAATTACTGGAGGGAATAGAGGTAGACAGTTTTCAGTTACCTAGCTGGGGATCATAGGTAGGGACCACAAGGAGGAAGGAGAGGAGGAGGAGGAGGAAGAAGACAGAAGGAATAAGAGGTCTCCATTAGATGTGATGGACCAGGAGTATGTGTCTGTGAGGAATGAACACTGAGGACATTCTGGTAGAGCAGAAACAACCCAGGAAAATACACACAGCAAGCACAGTTTAGAGAGCACAGTTGGGAAAGCAGTCAGTCTTGTAAATAGGAAGTTAGATTAGGGGTAATCCACCAGTAATTTCACGGAGCTGATTAAATAAATCCATAGGACTGTGACTTGATTATTGGGGGCTGGCTGGGTCATATTAATAAAGTTTATTAGAAACCATTTCTATAGGTCTTGAACTCATTATGGAGCCAAAACTGGCCTTTAACTTCTGATCCTTCTGCTACTCTGTCCCCAGTTACAGGCATATACCACCACACCCAACTGACATGGAGCTGGGGATGGGACCCAAGGCATCCTGTATCCTAGGGAAGCACTCATCAGCTGAGCTGTGTCTCAGCTCATATTGCCTTTTTTATTTTAGGAATTCTCCAATACAGAAGAATCTCTATACTGAAACCAGTTAGAGGTAAATTAAGGTCAAAGTCAAGGACGCTTTGTAATATTGAGTATTCAGATCTGCTTCTCATTGTAAGTCATTGCTAAGTCAGCTGATCAGATCCAGTCTCTTCAGTTTAGGCAATGATCACATTGCAGGAAAATGGTAACTTTGTAAAGGACAGGCCATAAGAAACAAAGTAGGAGAGTCACTTGAAGTGTTTGCTACCTTGTTTGGAGAGGAATTCTGAGTATGAATCTGGGGGCCTTCTGCATGCTGAGCAGTCTGCTTCCCCAGCCCAAGGGATTCAGTCTAGATTGTGTGGTATCCGGTATAGAAATATACACGTTCCTTATCTATCAAAAGAGGAGAGATGGCTCAGTGGTTAAGAGCATTGGCTGTTCTTCCAGGGGTCCTGAGTTCGATTCCCAGCAACCACTAGTGGCTCACAACTATCTATAATGAGATCTTGGGCCCTCTTCCGGCACGCAGGTGTACATGCAGATACTCATACATTAAATAAAAAGATCTTTAAGAAGAAGGAGGAGGAAGAGGAGGAGAGGATAATGGCTAATTCTGTGGGTTATTTGCTTTAAAAAATCCTTCTAGTCAACAGTTGGCCAGCTATTGGGTAAAGAATCAAAAGATAAAAAGCTTGAGTCTCTGTTTTAATTTTAAATCTGATCAATATGGTATTGATAGCTTCTGGAGAATATAATCTTTATAGATTCAAGCTTTCCCAGCATTGATTTTCAAATATCATATGTAAATCCTTAAATAAATATTTTTCAGAACTATTGAAAATCCCAACTTTACTTGCTCAACTTTTTTTCTGATGAGGAAAATATTTACTTAGGCAATTGCTAATTTTTATTTCCTTTATATAAAATAGCTCACATTTTTTTCATTTTTTAATGACATGAAAAACATTTGCTATACACAGTGGTGTGCATCTCCTCTGATCACTATAAATAGTGGTGTACATCCCCTCTGACCCACTATGCCTAGTGGTATGCATCTCCTGTGACCCCCTATAACCTAGAGGTGAGCATCTCCTCTGACCCTCCATAACCTAGTGGTGTGTATCTCCTGTGACCCACTCTACATAGTGATGTGCATCCCTTCTGGGATGCTCTATGACAAATGCTGCAGTCTACATTGTCTGTGGCCAACCCCTTCTTGCCCGTTGCCACTCACATCCCTCTTCATATACCAGTTTCAGTTGTCAGTGTTTTAAAACAGGTTTTAGCATGGGATGAAGCAGTTGTCTTTGCTATCTGCTCCTCACTGGCCTGGAGCTTGCCAAGTAGATCTGCCTGTCTCTGCCTCCCAGCATTAGAATAACATGTGTGTGCCATCACACCTGGCTTTTATGTGTGTGTTTCGGATCAGAAACAGATCTTGATGCTTGCAAGGAAGACCAGCACTTTATAGACTGAAATTACATGGAGCTGTTTTTCCTAGAGGTATATTTCATGAATCAGAAGTTCGAAGGTTTAACTCTTAGCTGGTCATTTGGCTCTGAGCAATTTATTATCTCTATATGAGAGTTGTCTTTATGTTTACATAAAACAGAAGGTCAAAACATGTTTTTCAAATAAAGTTCATAAGTGCTAGTTAGAACATGGCTGATGAGCATGGTGATTCTTGTCAGAATACATCGTAGACAATGTGGCCTATGCAGCATGCAGGCTTGAGGAGGACTTGAATTTTTTATAATAATTGTCATGTTCTAACATGTAAATGTCACCTGTTCGGAAAGGTGCTTGCTGATTTGTGACACAAATATCTTTGTGTCACATCCTCATACCCCTGTCTTCTTCCCTGCTCACACACACAGCTATGGGGTCTTCGCCCCTAGGGCCTTCCTCCCTGCTCACTCTATCCTCTTTGGTGTTTCCATCCCACATAATTTTAATGTACCTTACACTGCCTCATTCCTTGTTACACTTTAACTTTGTTAAGATCAGGGTTTGGGGTCCATTTTGTGGTTTACTGGGTCCCTGGCCTACAGTAGATATCACACATATCTGTCAGGAGGAATATAAATACATTCAAGGGAGAGAAAGAAGAAAAGCATTAATTAGCATATTTTAGTCATTGATATTAAAATACTAGTTGAAGAATGATCAAATATTTCCTTGAATTAGTAAGAAACTAATGCTAGTCTTGCATGAAATGTTATCTCCCACAGGGAGAAATATGGCATTTTATATTACAGGATGTTACACACAGCATGGATGAGGTAATACTTCCATTACAGCTGTGCAGGTTTGCTAGCTATAATCTGAAGAGACACAACAATTCCATAAGGCTCTAGCTGACAATTTCATATCACAGAAATGCTAGGTTAGAAAATTATAGGATATTTTCAGTGATACTACAACAAAGAGTTTTCAAAAGGCAATATAAAAAGACATTTTCTAGAAAACATCTTTCTGTATAAGAGTCTAATATACAGAGAGCCTATAAGTTAGGGATGGGATAGTTTCAAGTTTTCATTGATTTTTCATGTATTAAGTTACTTCTCTGTCACTATGATAAAATACTGTGACAGCAGCAGGAGGAAACTGAGAGCTCACATCTCTTCTATAAGAACAGAGCAGAAGTCTGTTCACAAAGCCCACTCACCCCCAGTGACATACTTACCACAGCAGAGTTGCACCAGAAAAACCTCTCCAAACAGGGCTACCACTTGAGGACCAAGCATTCAACTGCTTGAGACGATGAAGGACATTCCCCAATCAAACCACCACATGCTACTTCCTGACCCACATAGGCTCATGACCATATCATAATGCAAAATACATTTAGTCCATCTTCAAAAGTCCAGATTCTAAAGTTTCTTCTGAGACTCAATTCTCTTAATTGTAACTCCCTGTAAAATAAAAAAAAGTAAATAATATTCTTCTAACATAAGACAAAGAATATATATCGCCATTCCAAAAGGAAGGAACAGGACATAGGAAATGGTGAACAAAAGCAAGCCCAAAGCCCATCAGGGCAAACACCCTGTCCTTGTAGCTTCACGTCTAATGCCTGGGACTTTAATTTCAGATCCCTATGGCTTTGCTGCCCACAGCACACCTTTCTCTAGGGGTGATTCCACTTCTTTTATGCAGCTTTTCTTGGCAGCTCTCATGGCTCTGGCAACTCTAACATCTCAGCTTCTCTACTGCGGCTCAGACTTGACTTTTATAGCCTCATTAAATGGCTCTTAGGGCCTCCTGCCCTCTCAGACCCTTCATAGAGGGACTTCCCTACCACATGATGTGGCTCACAGAGGAAGAATTCATGACCCTTTCACTTTCAAAACTTCAAGATGCGAGGAGAAAGCTTGACTGACAGTTTTCTAGGAGACAGGTTAGTAATCTGACTTAAGAGCAAAGCATGCCACAGTTTGGACTAGTTAGCATCTAAATGGCTGCTGCACTTAGAAAGATTTCTTAGATAAATGTTATGTCTTATGGGTCAGTGACTTCATCTCTTGGAATTTATCCTCAAAAGCAATCTCAGCCTCAAAGCTCTTTAATGGCCTATGTGTACTTCTGAGTCGGGTATGCACCCAGGCTCACAAAGGCATCTGCAGATGTTTCCAGGGTTCCTCACCGACCAGTGTCTCCCCAGTTCTCTCCTGTTGGACAGAAACATGTCTGCCCCTACATGCGAAAGAGTGAAAGCTGGAGATACTTAGCAACCTTGTGTAGTTACACCACTTTGAGAAAGCCCTGTGTGTGTGTTGTTTAATCTTTTCATTCATCTCTTCTTCCCTTCCTCTTTGCTCCCCTTATAACCATCTTCTGAACCATCCTCTACTATATGGTCTGTTCTGGTATCCTGGCTAGATTGTGTTGGAAGTTGGGCCCAATTCTCTTTTTCCTCAAGGCCCCTCAAGGTTTCCTGGAGGTTCCTGTTAGTACCTATTTTTTTTTTTGTAAAGTCCTATTTTGAAAACAATAATAGAGCTTAGGAAAACTAAAAGCCAAACATCTTATTGTTGCTTTAGGCATGGTCTTCTTATAGCCCAGGCTGCTCTTCAATTCACTGTGTAGCAGAAGGGGATGGTCTTGAATTCCTGATCCTCCTGCTTCTAACTTCCTCAAAACTCATTTTTAACCATGTATGATCTGCTTTTCTGGAAAAGGCCCAGAGCAAAAAGAAAAAAAAGAAGAAAAAATCTTAATTCCAGGAAAGGTTGGCTGTCTGTCACTCCTTGTTCACTATGGCTTTCTTTGCAAATAGAACTGAGTGACAGCCTTATATAAGACCCAGGATAGGACAAACTAACAGGAGGCTTTCCTGGTGTATAGTGCAATTCTGAACATCCACAAACACTCCAGCTCTTCTCTAAAACCCAGTAGGGGTGTAGTCAACAGGAATGCTCTGGGCCTCCAGCTTTGCTTCAGTTATAGAACATATGAAATTCAGGATTCTGGAATTCAAAATATATGAAAGCCACAGACCATGTAACAATGAGAAGAGAACAATGAGTCTCTGTCATGAGCATCAGTGATCTGGACTTTTAGAAAGAGAATCAGTCCTTATTCCAGTTGGATATGGGTTCTTGTGTGAAATTGGAAAAAGTTCATTACATTTAATTTGTCCTGTGTTCTTGATTTCTTAGAGAATTATAGTGGTAAAATTTAAATCAAATTGGAAATTCAAAACAATCTCAGAAATGGCACAGTGGATTTCATGATGTGTTCCTGTGATAAGTAAGTATGTTGTCTTTCCACAACCTAGAACTATCGGAGATGAGAGCCTCAGTTGAGGAATTGTGTGTAAAGAGGCTCACTCTGAATGAGAGCAGCACTGTTTCTTTGTCTGGATCCAGCACTGTGTAAGAGTAAAGAAAGCTAGCCAAGAGAAAAGCAAGCAGTCAGCATGGGATCATCGGTTTCTTGATGCTCTTGATGAGTTTGTGTTTTGATTGGCTGCTCAGCATTCCCTTGACTCGATGTCACTAATGGACAATGACTGGGAACTGTGAGCTAAAACAAGTGACAGAAATAAAACTAGGACAGCTGCTGAGTTGCAATGCACCTGAAGACCTGTTCCCTGAAGCCTCAGTCAGTTAGCCAGCCATTAATCTTGCTGGGAGAAATGATTAGATTCGGAACCCATAGTTAAAGTCTGGCAAAGAACAGTTTGCTGAACATACTGGGACATGTCTTTCACTTTTCAGCTAGCTCTGTTCAAGGGCACATCTGGCATCTTGCTTATTCCATCTCTATTCCTTTAGGGGAAAAATGACCATTTACAGAGTGAAATCTCTGATATAGTGACATCTAAGCTATTGGCTTGTAAATGCATCCATGATGTCCCCTTTGCTGTGCCCCAGAAAACTCACCACCCAGCAGGGGAACCCTGCATGCAAACAGACTTGGGCAACAGCAAAGTGACAGCAGGCCTATAAGAGATGAAGAGCCTCAGGGATTCAGGCTACCCCAGTGCCTCAGGCTCTGTTATTTTGGAAGGATTTGTTTTATTTGGATGACTATTGTAATATATTATAATAATATCTAATAATAACTAAGCAGATATTTCTTCGTCTGTTTTGATCTAACAGTAAATTAAATGGCTGCCTGGTCACTATTCTTGTTGTATCTTCTCCTCTAGTTAGGACATGGTTAATAAAGCAAAATAATTAAGTTCATTCTCCAGTCAAAGCAACTAGTACAGGGTGTCTTGCATGATCTTTCAGAGGTTTCAGTACATCTGTGTGCTCCTTCTCAACAGGAATCTACCATAGAAAATCTGCATGCATATGTGGTTTGGTAACACCATCCATTCCCAGCCAGTCACTTTCTTCTTATAAATGGGGAAAACAATCTCAAATGCCCAGGTTTGTTAATTCTTCTATATGAACAGCAAAGTGGGAATGGATTAGTATCAAGATGCATGGTCCTAACATAAAGTAGTGAAAGAACTAAGTAAAACGACATGCTCACATAGACAAACATTGGAAGTCCTTTGCTGTGCTTAAAAATTTGTGAACACGTACGGCACAGAAACATCTTCTTTACCATTTTCTTTTTTTTTAAGCCAGGATTTTTTTTTTTATGTTTTAACGACTTACTTATTTTATGTATGTGAGTATACTGTCACTCTTCAGACACACCAGAAGAGGGCTTCAGAAGAGCAGTCAGTGCTCTTTTTTAAAAAAAATATTTTTTCATTTCTTTATTTAATATATGTGGTTACACTGTAGCTGTCTTCAGACATACCAGAAGGGGGCATCGGACCCCATTACAGATGGTCCTGAGCCACCATGAGGTTGCTGAGAATTGAACTCAGGACCTCTGGAAGAGCAGTCATTGCTCTTAACTGCTGAGCCATCTCTCCAGCCCGTTCTTTACCATTTTCAATGCTAATTTTTAGTAGCTTAAATGGAATAACTCAAAGGATACATTAAAATCACTGTTATCACTGCCACTTACCGACCTCTGAGTGATTACACAGGAACTCAAACTCAGTCATGTATGGGGCATTCTGGGTTATAGGGTAACATGTTGCCAACTAACAAGCATACAAAACAAAAGGTAAAATAAAAATAATTCATTTAACTGAGATCACAAAAATCATGTTTCTTGGACTTCATCTGTGGGATTTGTACTTTATCTTTCCTCTACCCCAAACTCATCTCTCATCCTGACTTCATTCCTTTCTCTTGCTATATAGACCAGGCTGGCCTTGAACTTGCAGTGATCCTCCTGCCTCTCCCACCAGAGTTCTAGATTATATTATGTGCCACCACACCCCGCTGGTCTTTTCAGTTATCTTCACTCCTAGTCATCATCTGGAGTTGAGTGTGTGTATAGGTCACAGAGAGACAGAGGTGGATGAAAAGGAAAAGAATAACAATCTGTAAGCCAAGGGTGGTAGACTACAGAACTTCCATGTTCCTGAAAGTTTATTATACACACCTAACCCTCCATTTGCTATTAGTTTTTTACTAAAATCCAAAATTCTTCAGGCAAAGACAACAGCTTTTGGAGGAGAATTGAGAGCAGAGTTAAATTCTGATGACAGTCTCTGTCATTCACACCCAGAACCTTAACACAGAAGACACCCAGAAAGCTAAAGCCCAGTGCTCTGGTCGGAGTTTAAATAATTCTGTGCACTTCTCCAGCAACCAGGCACCTATTCACAGCTACAAGATTTTTGCCAACCAAAGCTATTGACCTGGGGCAGTGCAGGAGAACTGGTCCTGATGGCTTTCGAGCAGGAGAGCTGGTGGGTGACCAACTCAGCTTCTACCCAGGCCCAGATACAGGGCTTTGTGTTGGCCCACCCCAACATCTACCTCATCTATAAACTGCTGGAGATCGTGAAAGGATGGGTCCTACAGATCCAAAGCTGCGGGATCCCCATGACACAGGGCAACAACAGGATATCCTTGAGAAGTCCTGGTGAGGGTCCAGTGTAGATGATGTAGCAGAAGTCAGAGGCCTCAAACCAGACCCATGACTCAATTCAATGAACACTTGCAATTAAGCTGTTTAGGAAAAAGGGTGTACTGTGTGACACATTACAGCTTCCACGGTGAGATGCTTTTTCTTAAGGGGGTATTTATTATTTTGCTTGTTTTCTTTTAGTGGGGAAGTGTCAGGGGCTAGGGGTGAAGATGGAGAGATGAATGGGATTGGGGTGTATGATGTAAAATACACAAAGAATATTACAAAGAGTCTCTTTTCCACTAGCTCCCAACAACTAGAAGAAATTCACAGTTTAAGGTTTTCCAAAGAAAATTTCTAAGCACAGACTTTGAATATTCTTTCTAGATAAGTCTGTGGATCACCTAACGAGTATTATCTGCAGAGTGGTGGCAGCCATTGTGTTGTTTCTATTTGTTGTCTAAAGTTAGATGGGATCTGTGTTTGGTTGAAGGATGAATTTAAAACACTGAAAACCTGAGGACAGTGTGTAGTCGGAACAAAAGCAGCTTCTGTCCAAGAGCTGCAAGCCCGTGGTTACAGCAGCCCCCATCTGAGAGCTGCACACCCAGGTTACTGCAGCCACCATCTGAAAGATACAGACGTGGGTCATAGCAGCCACCATCAAAGAGCTGCAGGCCCCAGTTACTACAGACAGTGTCTAAGAACAGCAGGACTGTGGTTACAGCAGCCCCCATCTGAGAGCTGCACACCCAGGTTACTGCATTCACACATACTCTGGATATAGATTCCATAGCCACTTAACAAGATGAAGTGTCCAGAGCCACCCTAATTTCCACATGCCAAGAAAAATGAACAAGATTGAATGTAAGAAGAAAAGGAAGGTGCCAACTGAAAAAAGAAATAACCTACTTTCAAAGGCTGCTTTAAACCCTCATAGACATAGAAAGACATACCTTATGAAAATTTTATACAAGATCCAGTCTTTGTTAAAATAAAAACATCAATGCTCATGAGTTCTGAGACAAGTTTGTATATGTCAGACTAAGAATTTTAAGTCAAACATTTTGTTGTTGTTGTTGTTGTTGTTGTTGTTGTTGTTGTTGTTGTCCTAAAGCTTAGTTCAGGTTCTAGAACTTGTCAGAGTGACCTTGAGATATGGAACAAGGAAGAAAACATTTACTCCCCTGTGATCATGGTTCTCAGAGGAGTTGAACTTTAAGCACAACTGCTACCTAGGAAGTTATTGTAGTTCTACTTCCAGGGTGTGACAGGCATGGGGACCATTTCTCCACATCAGCCTTTGCTCTTCTTTCCCAAGGTCCAACAACCCTCACCCCTGGACTGTTGTATCCCCTCCTTTCCCATAATACATCTTTGGAGCCCTTACTAAATATCACTAGAGTTTCAGATTGAGAAGGAAAAAATATATAAGGCTTTTCTTTTTTTTTTGACAGGAGTATTTAGAATACATACGAAAAAAACCTGCATTGAAAATGGGATAGCTGTGGTTTAGGTTTGTTACAGCCCAGTCTCCAAACATATCTGACAGGGCTGCTTCCCAGGGCACAATTTATCAAGTCCTAAGAACCAAAAAACGGGTTGAAAAGTCTTCAGTTCACAAAACTCACCATGTTATTAGGATCCTGGCTACTTCTAGGGGAGTGAAAGTACAGAGGCAGGCAGGGGCTACTCATGTTGGATACTCATTTAGATTCTTGCTCCAAGGCCAGTCACATGGTTATTTACTTTATGAAAATTACTCTTACCTATATATGTAATTTTGTAATGCTTTTGATGGCCTTAAAATGTTTCAAACTTGGTTCTAGGGCTGGAGAACAGCACAGTGGTCCAGAGCTCCTGAAGAGGACGTAGTTTCAATTTCCAGCACCCACAAAGCAGTTCACAACTGTAACTCCGGTCGCAGGGGATCTGATGCCTTCCCACTTCCTAGGATATCTAGGAAGAATGCTTTTTTGCAAACATACATGTAGGAAAAATATTAATATACACAAAAATAACTAAATCTTTTAAAAGTAAACTTGGATATCTAGTACATTTCCATATCAAAGTCTCCAAATGAAGAGATGTCCAGGGACCAAATCCACCAACTGCCAAGAATGCACTAACACTTCTGTTTGGAGACTAACCTTCCATATTGCCAGACTGTTCATTTCAGGAAAAGTCACTGTGCTTATTTTTCAGCACTTTATTCAAAGCAGGTTCCTGAACACAGGCAGGAATCTTGGTTCTGGCCATAACTACTCTCATTTCCATTTCTCGCTTGAAGACACCAACTCAGTCATGGGATTCAAGATGCCCTTTATTAAGAGCGGTAACACAAGTTACAGAGCACCTTTCAGATGGTAATGTCTTCATAACAGACACCATTATTATGGCCATTATCTGTCATACAATCTTAATGGAAAGACTCAATTTTATTTTCAAAGTCACCCTTTAAATTATTGTTTGGCAGTAAAGAAACATTTCTTAAGTCATTCCTCTTTTTTAAAAGAGAGAATAGGTAGATCTATAGGTAGATCAGGTTGGCCTTGAACTTGGAATCACTCTGCCTCAGGCTCCTATGTGCTATTAGGTATTACAGATGTGTTCTACTATTGCTGGCTTAATTCTTTCTGTATTAGCTAATACATAAACCTGAAAGTTAAGCATGTAATGCTAGCCGCTTGAAAGCTGAGGCAGGAGTATCCCACATTCAAGGTCTGTCTTGGCTATAGAGTAAATTCAGTCTCATGGGAGAAGGCTTAACATTGCTGTCTTGGGAGTAGCAGCCAACAATGCAAGCTAGTCTGGCATCAGGTGACTATCAGTGGAAAAGGAGTCTGTAACAGCTCCTGATTCTGCCTTATTTCCCATGGCAACCTTACCCTTTCACATGGCAAGTACAGCCCTGGAAGAATACTACAAGGCTGGTAAAGTTGAGGCAGAGAGCGAGAATAGCAAGCATCCAAGTTCCCACAAAGACAGAGCATGAATATAACAGGTCATTCTGTTGCAGGATATTTGATCACACTGTAAACCATGAGATTGTGTTGTTTCGGGGGGCCGGGGGGAGGGTTGTTTCTAGATGTGGTGTGGCTCAACCTTAGCACACACTTTTAATCCCTCTGGCAGGAATACAGACATACCCTAATTATATACCTTTAATCCCAAACAATAAAGGTGAAGTTAGTTTATAGAAGGAAGCACCCATGTTTGAAAGTGATATTTAATTGAGTGTTAGACAAAGGGATGAGTCAGAGAAAGGACTGGCAGAATAGACTGTTCACAACTCTCACAAGAGAGGAAAGGGGAGCTACTTAAGACAGCAATGCAGAGGAGGAAGGAAGAAGGCAGTTCTATCAGAGTTTTACAGAGACAGGTTGCAGAGAGAACAAGCTAGCCACAGGTGAAGACAGAACGGGACAGAGAATGAGAAGGAGCCATACGAGCATATTGCCAAAGTTAGTATGAGGCCAAGAGGAGCAATTCAGTCAGAAACTCAGAAAAGCTGGATTGAATCAGTCAGCTTGGAGAGCAGTTTGAGCCAGAACAGCTGAGTTGAACCAGCCAGCCAGAGTTAAGAAAGAAGAAAGGGTGAGCTTATTTAGCAGTAAGTCTCAGACAGAAAACATTCTAGGTCTAGATAAGATTATACACGGAGGCTTGAAGCTTCTAGGACTAGGCCTACGTTAGAAGACAGAGGCAGTAAGCCTCCGGGAAGACAATGACAGTTACTTCTGGAGAATAAAAGTTACTTTTACATCATTTTTGTTATACTAGAATATTAAGGTATATGGCATAAAGATCCATCTGTCTCAAGGATATGCTGGGTTCATGTCCCAGCATCAACACGGCAATTCACGATTGCCTGTAGTTTCCAGTTCCAGATCTGATGTATCTATGTATATGCATAAATTCCCACCCACATACACGGAAAATAAATGTTTGTTTTAAAAGAACATTTTAAAAGTAAAAAGCCATGGACATCCTTGTTCTGACCTAGTATCCACCAACTATGGGGATTCCCCAACTACTATTCAGGGGAACAAAGACCGATTCCAGGCCATTCCCCTGCTTTTCACATCAGCCACTGGGATTCCACACCTAAGTGCTGCTGGAACCCACACAGGTGCCTATGCTCACACAGAACCTGTACTTAACTTAAGGCTTTACTTTGTCAAGATGTCAGATTCCCCCGCCTGGCTCAGAGACCCCGATTATCATTCAACTTTAAGAAATCTCCCTTAATTTCTTGGAGTTCTTATAAGTACGTCCCGCAGGCAGCTCAGGTTGATCAGAGCTTGCTCAGAGCCCCGCCATCTGCCCCTACACTGCCCTAACAGAAGGCAGGAGAGAACCAGCTATCCCTCTGACACTAGATTTGGTTAGAAAGCTGGGACTGCACTAAAGATGCTGGGACCACTGGGCTCTAAGGGAGAAACTTGCAAACTCCCAGTTCAAAGCATTCCACCATGGCAGGCCTTCCTTTGGGAATATCTGGGCCTATACTGGCCACAGCTATAGGAAATCTAGAGTAAGTCATAGAGATGTGATCTTTACCTGGTTGCAGGATCTAGGGGCCTCCATGACCTATGTTCTGGGGGTAAAGTAGCAGCAGCAGCAGCAGTCCACCCCCTGGCACAGGCCCTATGGTTTCCCTGTTATCTGCATCCTCGGAGTCTACAAACTGCCGACACCAAGTGAGGAAGGTGAGCTGAAACTGCTGTTTGACTCCACTCAGGGTATTATGGGGCTGCACCTGTCACCTGTCTGGAGTCAGGTATCCCTCATGATCTTCCTGCTTCACTGTCTTCTTTGCCTTTCGGCATTTCCTCCTGCCCCAACCTGGCCCTGGGTTTTGATGGAGATTGTGGTGTTTTACCCCGTTTTGTGCTAGTGATGGGATGCTGTGTCCCCATTCATTAGTGAGCATTAAGACAGAATTAGCAAAAGCTAGCAAGCAGAGGAAAGGGAAGGATAGATAACACAGAGGCTAATGGGGAGGATAAAGTTGCATGAGGTAAAGTACAGAGATGGGGGGGTGGAGGTAGGAGGGAAGGGGTAGGGAGGAGGGAGGGAGGGACTTGTGTGTGTGTGTGTGTTGGGTCTAGGTACTGCTTAACCACTGATTTCTAACTTCCATTTGCACACACACACACACACAAAGGCCCAAAGACACCTACAAAGCCAGCAGAGGGCAGAGTCTGGCCTGGAGGTGTCTGCCAAGGGAGACAAGGGCAGAGTCTCCTGCAGAAAAGTAGGCACTTGTGATATGGATGACAGGTAAGGACAGGCCACCTTTACTTTTGAAGCCCAGATTTACTAGCAAAAAGACTATTAATGGAATCTAATCAGAGAACCTGAGAGACTGAGGCCAGACAGAATTCTTATTTTACCATGTTTTATATAAAATAGACATTTACATAAATTTTATTTTTGAAAGACTTAGGCAAAGTATACAGTCAGACTTAAATGGAGAAATATTTTAAGCAGCATAGCAAAAATAATGCAGGTGTACATTTATATACAATCACCCAAAATAGGAACACTGAGCAGAGGGAACAAAGAACAAGGTCCTGACAGCAAACACAGTGACTTCCACACAGTCAAAACAAGCCCTGGCCTCTGGAGACACCTCAGCACCCTGGGCTCCCAGGAAAGTGACAGGGTCACTACAAGAACTTTAAGCACATAGACTGTAAAGTAAGGGTTACTATTCTTGTCATGTTACAGACCCGGGCAACCTGATCCTCCCGGGGGTTGTTTGTGTTTTGTTGTGGTTGTGGTGCACACTACCGAGAATGATAGGAGTGGGGCCAAATCATTATCTCCACAGATGCATAGCAGTGCTTTTCAATGCACTGAAGAGGATCATGGACAGGACAGTACTTCACGGGGGACAAACTCCACTGAGACAGACCAACCTGCCTCAGCGATGCAGCTCCTCAGAGTGACTCTACGATTAGAACTCTGAAGCAGTAATCTTGCACTAGTGTGCCCCCATGATGGGCCAACAGCTAAAGAACCCCCAAAGGATATGCACATTAGGAACTTCCAGATTCGCTATGAATATAGTGTGTGTGCCAATGGGAGATATTCTGATCTCTGCATGCAGATGTTTCCAGTTAGGAACAGCTGATTACCTACATTTACAACATCAGACCAGGACTACACACATTGTGAGGTGCTGTCTCTTTTTAAAGTTACATGTCCTGGTGGCTTTAATCAGAAGAGTCCAAATGATCAAAATGGAATATTTTAATGAGTCAACTGACAGCTTCATGTATTTTTTCTATCCTGTGGTCCCACTTTGATAGGAAGCCATCGGTTTTACTATAGTTATTTATCTGCTCTCTCAGAACAAAGAGCTCACAGAAACAAAAATATTAGAAGTGTTTTCAGAACTATAAAACATGCTTTGAATTGAAAATTCGGAATAATGGCAAGTATTATATTTCTGACATTGTTTTTGGTATTCCATAGCCTTAGCTTATATAGCTGCTGTCTGGGAGTAAGGTTTGACAGACATCTATAGTATTACCTGTAAAAGGATGCCATTTAGATACTTGGGCTTTGCAGTATTTGGGAAATGACAACCTACAATGGAAACTGTGATATGAAAATAAGAAAGCAAGAACAAGCCAACTCCTTAGTACAGGTACTCGCCATGTACCACTACTGTCAGGAGTCTCCTGAAGGCTTCTCCTCCTGGGTGGACCCACCACAGACAGAAAAGAAAGGCATTTTTGCTTATGATTCTTGTTTTTAAAAAGTGTTTGTATGAGTGTGTGTTTTTTTGTTATTGTTGTTGCTGTTGGTTTGTTTTTTCTGTGTAGCCATGGCTGTCCTGGAACTCACCTTGTAGCCCAGGCTGGGCTGTAAGTCAGAGTTCCACCTGTCTCTGCCTCCCAAGTGCTGGGATTAAAGGTGTGCACCACCACCACCTGGCTCAAAAAACAAAACAGGTTTGAGTAAGTATAATCAAGAACTAAATGACAAAGCCCCAGTGTCTGTGCCAGGCAGAGAGAAAGAGGGAGAGAGGCAGAGGCAAGCACTGAGCCTTGGACACCTTCTAAGAGCCCAAAGAAATCATGGGTTTGTTTTTCATTTGTTATCTTTGGTACCTTGCCTGGTACATGCACGTAGCAAGGTGGTGCCTCTCCATCTGACACCCAAGCATTTTCTAAATAGAAGGGCAAATTATAGTCCAGTGGCCACAAGCATAAAGCCACCCCACTCAGCCACCTCCCAGTCTGTCTAGGAGTAATGGCGTTAACCAACCCATGGGGCAATGACTCATTCTTTAGAATTCTTTGGCTTATTTTAGTCTAATCTAGAAATAGAATTGTCATTTTAATGGCATCCCCTTGGTAAAAGTCACAAACCTCCTTAAAGTGCTCAGCCCTGTAGGACTTTGCTAGCACCAGAGGAAGGGTCCTAGTTCTCTAAAGGCAGCCAGTGCTGGGAGACCGTGTGCTGGAGGGAGGACCTCCCTACCAACCCATGCTGCTCTGTAAGCAGGATATAAACTGTCTGCTAACAGTCACAAGAAATGGGACATTTAATTTCTTTTCCCCCTCAGTTTAGTCACCTCAGGTTTGCTTCTACAGTGTGGTTTAGAATTTTTATTTAGTCTTGGCTGAAAGCTGCAAAAAGCCTGTGAAATTCTGCTGTAGACTTCAAAAGAGAACCTGCATACTAATGTAGACAAAACTTCAAAAGAAACAACTCCAGGGCTGAGATGTCACTAGTAGCCAGTGATAGAAGGCTCCCCTGGCATACATGAAGTTCCAACACCAGAACCACACAAACAAACAAGGGCCCCCAGGCCTCAAAGAGCACTATTCCCCACGGTCTCCATATTTTTGGTCTATTCACCTGCGTTCTACCACCAAATCAGGTTTTATAAATGGCATTGTATCATCTGAATCATTTTGAAAAATCCTAACCAAATAACCCCCAAGCCATTCCTATAACTTCTATGTCAATGGGCACATGAATGGACTGCCACATGTGTGGATTTCATGACATTGGCTGGGTCTAGGTACGATGAAGGACAGGCCTGAAAAGGAATGGTGGTGGTGGGAGGGGCTACAAGGATGTGTGTTAAGGGCTCTGTGTAAGGAAAGAAGAACTTCAGGAATGCTATGCTGGGGTTCAGAACAGGTAAAGCAAGTCCTGATTTGTTTTTTGTCTCCTTCCTACCTAAGGCATACTTCAGAATTCTGAGACCCAGGGCTGGACACAAACAAACAAAAAACATGAAGAATAAATTTAGCTGTGGACAGAGCTCAGAGGGAGTGCACAAGGTCCTGGGTCTGAGTCTCAGTACCCATGATGAGACCCTGCTAGGACAAAGCCAGCTCTGCCCCCAGGCGTCAGAACAGCTCTCCAGTTACCATGGGGCACAAGCTTGCTGATGGCAAAGCAGATGCATTTTCATGAGACACCAGGCTCTGTTTCTACTGTAATAAAGATGACTCCACGTCACAAGGACCAAATAGCATGTTACAAAATACACTCAAACGGTTTGCAACTGATCTTCTCACAGGAAACATTTCAACCATGGAAACTATCTCACTGCCTCATTTCAATAAAGGATCCAAAATATCTAGGCCAACAAAGCAAGCTGATTTTGCTTTTCTTTGTAAGCAGTGCTTATTTTTAACTGCTTCAGGAGATGCCAAAGTGGGGAGACAAATGAGAAAGAAGAGAGGCCCAGATAAAGCAGTCTCCTAGATGTCATGTGGCTTTTTCTCCTCTGAAAGGTTTACGCTGTAGTTGCCTTTTAATTACTCTAGCAAGTGTATACTGAGACCACCTGAAGTGCTTTCTGTAAGGCAAAGTCCTGTCAAATGTTATAGTTCAATCTATTCCATTACCTTTTAATGCATCTATTTTGTTAAATACTATTATAACTAAGAGGTGACTTTTACCAAGGGTCCCTGCCATCCAACTTAGGGGCTAGGAATTATTTTATAATAAACACTATAGTACACTTTTTGACCTTGGGAGTAAAGATTTATATCTTAGATGGAAAAAAGTTTTTAGATCAATTTATGATAATTTAGGTAATGTTGACAGAAACCAGGTGACAAAAAACTGCCCCCAAAAAGCAGGTGTGTGTTGGATCAACTCCCTCGCCATGCCTTTCCAAATACATTTCCAGCCATTTACTTCAGCTTATCTGCTTCAGAAACAGCACACAGAGGCACGGCATCCTGATGCTGGGCTGTAAGCAGCAGAGGGTTTTCCCTCGGGCCTGGCTGCACTGGTGAGATGGTTTTGCTTTCCACCTGTCATGTCTGTGTGATGGCTGGCTCAGCATCAGGACCTGCATGGCCTGTGGTGTTTTGTTTTCAGTGATAAGCCCTTCCAAATCCTTCCCTCCCCAAACACTGAGCTGACCCTAACTCCATTAGTCTTATTGGCAAATAACCAATATGATTTAGGGAGACTGTGAAAGCTTTCCTATCTTGCAATTTTCATATGCTTGGTTTTGAGAGCTGCTATCAAAATGACTATGTACAGAGGAAAAAAACAAGAATTATGGATATATATTAAATATTTTATAAGTTATACAATAAATAACACTAAAAATAATGTCAAATTGTGATTTCAACTTTGTCTTCCTTGTTTTTAAATATAAATATATTTTTAAAAAATTATGAATTTTGACTTCATCCTAGAGTTTTAGAGTATTCTCTACAAAGTCTCCAAACTCACTTGTGTTTTAAATACAGAATCCTCAGTAAATCTCAAAAGTCAATGACAGAGCTCTTTTCCCTCAACTTAAGAGTCTATGAGGAATTCTGTAACACAATGTAAAGATTCTTTAGTGCTCAAATATATCTTTCAAAAACAATAAATCTCATAAGTCTTGATCTTAAAAGAATAAAGTAGAGCCCTTCCCTGGACAGACCCTTTAACACTTCTGTGAGGAGTGCAGCCCACAGCTCCACACCTGAGCAACACATTTCAGGGTCCCAACCTCAGTGTTAATGCACTCAGAAGGCTCAGAGTGGAGACACAACACTAGTGAAACCTGGAATACAGTTCAAACATTTAAAACACTTCCATAAAGAATCAAGGGTGCTGAGCTTCGACTTTCCTGTAGAGATACATATAGTCACATACAATTCTAGAAGATTCCATCTTGGTGTTTTAGGCACTAGAAAAAAACATATACCAGAGTAGCATTTAATGTACTTCTCCAAAAGTGCTTAGTGATAATCTGGGCGATGCTAGCCCAAGCCCAGCTATCAAGTGCTCTGCTCCCCTGCCTCCACAGGGCTCTACCAATGCTCTTCACCACCGACTCTAGATTGTTGAGAATTAACTGAAGTTGCACAAGCGGATTTTCAAGGGCTGACTTCAGAGAACACATCCTTTCTTAGGAACAGCTGCTGTGTTTACAGGACTTTGAGTTTCTGTATTTCTGGGCTATAGTAATAATGAAGGTCACTATCTGCTGCCAAAGCACTGCTTAATATCCTGGGACTGGGGGTCACACAGGAGCTGGCAAAGCGTGCACTTGCTATCTCCCTTCCCTGCAGACAGTGTGCTCTCCTCTGCTGTTTGTCTCTTCATGGAAACAACTCTTTCAACACAGTCATCAGTGACTGACTCCCACTGTGTCACCAGGAGAGGACTGCCTGGCTGGCAGAGCCTGCTGTGTATAAGCAAGGCCTCCCCAACTCTGTCCTCTTCAGGCCGGTGAGTCCCACGTGAATGTGTCCTTTTTTGATCTATGTTTGATCCCGTTCTCTGACTTCTTGTAACCTCCTCTCCAGGCGATCCAGCTTGGCCAGATTTTCCTTCAGCAGCTTGCTGTCTGGAACCAGCTTCAGGGCTCTCTCATAATAGGCCCTTGCAGACACATAGCTTCCCTGCAGGGAAAGAAAGAGAGCAAGACTCTGCTCAGCACAATCCTCTGAAGATGGAGAAGGGACCTCCCTTTCCTCTGACTGCCAGTGATCAAGGCTCCCCTAAGGAATCCTTATCCATGGATATTTTCATCCTATCTCCTGGTGCTTTGGGGAAATCCATTTGTTTTAAGAACCAGCCAGCTGGGGAATGTGAAGGCTGATAGTTACAGCATAAGGTTCAATGGCAGAAACACAGATTTCAGCTTTCTCAGTATGGAGAAGGAGACTGTCATTTTATAGTGTTCTCAGCAGATTAACACTGATCTGCTATTCTCTCTAAGCAAATAGGCTTGGAGTAGGGCATGGGGAGGAAGGGAGAACAATAATTAAACAGATAGCCTATTTTATTTTTTTAGTTTGTTCTAACCTTCACCTTGAAACACAAAAGCAGCCTTTGCCTTAATGAAAGCTTTACACAAAGAAAAGACTCGATTAAAGAGATGGACTTGGAGCTGGACAGATGGCTCAGTGGTTAGGAACACTTGTTTTTGTAGAGAACCCTGGGGGATGGTACCACCCACATCACCTACATGATGGCTCACAACCACCTGTGACTCCAGTTCAATGGATCCAACACTCTCTTCTGACCTTTGTGCACATACATGCAGGCAACACACTCATACACACAAAATAAATACATCTTTAAAAAATTAAAGATAGCCTTAGATTTATCTCCTAGTCATAGTACTGGTGAAAAGCACCAGCCAGCCACTGCAAAAGTGCAGAAAGAACGTGACCTGTGACCTGCTGAACACACACTGTCAAAACTCACCTGTTTAATACTGTGAAGACCAGTGTGCCTGGGTCTAAATGGCCACTGACAATTGGGCAGATCTAGTAGCTTTTCCTATTCCCCCTTTTACTGCCTACTGTATCATCTTCCTTATCTGGTGCAGCCTTGCAGATCTGTATCCCGCAGAGTCCAAGACTCCAGCTTCTGTTATCCATTTTCTCTGCTTACAGGCTCAGGAAGCTCATGAGACTTGTAAGACTCATGAAGCCCCTTTCTGAGGTTACATAAGCAGCAGACAGTTGCAGAAAATTGTGGAAGGGGATTCCTGAAAATCAGGTAGGAGGCTCTAGAGACACAACTGAGAGAGACTTTCAGAGATGCAGGTACTCTTGAGTCACACACAGTCCTGTAAGAAACGCCACTAGAAATTCATTGCTTCATCTTAGATAGGACCCTTTCTGTGGTTTGCTCTATCTGGAGCATATATGTTTATACTTCCCCTAGGAAGCTGCCCAATTTCTTCCCATCCTAAAACTATGAATTGATTTTATATCATCCTTAGCTGTGGCTATGATGTGGTTAGACACTAGAGATATTCTAAATTTCCATCACAATATAAAACAACATCTCTCTAAGCTAGCAGCTAATGTTTACCAAGCTGTATCTTCCCACATGTGATAATGTGGAAAGAGCTTAGGTGCTGCCTGATACCACAGTGAGATGCCCACAGGATGCTGTAATCATCCCATCATTGGGTAGACTGTTCAGTTTCTGTGACTCACTTTCTGGTTGTCATGGTGTTTATGTGTGCAGCTGCTGAAAGTGAAAAGTGGAAATGATGAGGAAAACTTTGTACACTGAGTACCAGCCATGGCTTGTGCAGACAGACACATCTGACAATTGATGCTGAAAGGCCAAACTGCCTTGGAACAGGAGCCCAGTTCTGCAGCACTGTTGGTTCGCTAACTCCAGCATCCTTCCAAGTTTTTTATTTCTGTTAAGCTTAGTGTATATGTGGGTACCTTGAATGCTTTTGAATCCAAGAGCTCTCAAAATACCCCATGTAGTGGGCCACAAGTTCGTAGAGCCTACCCTGAATTTGGGTCTCACCCTTAACCTTGGTATTGTCTCAGATTGCTGGGTTTCTTTGCTCTTTCGGACAAAATCTAATTCGCCTTCTCTCCCTCAAATTGTTCTTTTCTTGATTAAACTGTAAACCCTGTTTGTTTCCTTTTTCAATTATATCCCCTAAGCCAATGACTCCAATTCTATGGTGTGTAGGAATCGGAATGATTTGATTTCTAGAACTGACTTTTAATTAACCAAGACTAAGACCCATCAGGCATACTAGACACATTTCCTGCGCCCAGTTGCTGTTGTCAGCTGCTACCCCTTGGACAATAAGACACAGAGCAAGCTCAGTGTCACATAGTCTTCTACTGTACAGTAACATTCTACAAAGCACAGATGGTCATCACGAGGCCATGGTAAAACAGTATTTTGAAATATGGTTTGTATGATGGAATCCTCTTAGAGGTTGTAGTTTAAGCCCACCTACTTCATTTTATGTAAAAGTTCATGGAACATACTAGAGAGCAAATATCCCTAACCCAAAAAGTACAAAATGTTCAAAGTCTGGCACTTTCTGAGCAGACAAAATACCATAAATGGAAGATTCTGTAACTGACCTCATGGAGTGGCCTACCTGTCAAACTATAGACACACTAAAAATATGCTATACAACTACCAGCAGCATCGGCATGAAAGCTGGAGAGAATGTTCCATTTAGCCTTGACCGTCCACATCTGAGGCACTTCGGGTCACAAGCACTGACTTAGACTGATGAGTGTCCTTCCTTCCTAGGGCAGTTGCAACTCTCATGGTCGTCCCCCCATCTGTACCACCTCCATGTAAGGCCTTATTTCTTCACCTCCATAACTCCTAGAGGTTCACTCTCTCCAGTCACAGGGCAGAGGCCAGGGCCAAGGTGAGCAGCACTGATGAACACTCCTTGCAAAAGACACAGCAAGACCAGGCTTGTTCCTGCATGCCTAGTGATAATATCCTGGACTATGGTGGCCTCAGAGTGACACTGCCAAGCTATGTGCCCACTACACATTGTTCAATTTCACTCACAGAATTGTTAAGCTATGAGTGTGAGAGTTTCCTACTGCCCAGGTTAATCCATGACGTCTGCAGTGACAAAGGCTGATTAGTTTAAATAGAGGCCAATTACACTAGAAAATAACACACTCAATAGATAAATTAACAACAGAACTTTGATTTTTGGTATATTCCATCTGAGAAAATTGTACATCCTTTTTAAAAACAACTACTAAATATATAACTTACATATTTAAACAATTGCACTATTCTAAAGAAAGTTTCACAGCTGGGTGTTGTTGAACATCTCACAGTACTGCAGAGCAGAGCATAGGTCTGTGACTGAGCAGCAGTGTGCTTACGATCGATCCCCACACTGAGGTCTGTTGTCTTATCCGCACAGCCAGGAGTCCCTGTCCCTTTGCTGCCTTAGAGTGCTCAGTGCCTGTGGAAGGAAAACACTGGCAGGCCTCCTGAACATCCTCCACAGCATCAAATGATGTGTTCATAAAAAGATAAAGAAGTATAAGAGTATGTTCTATAGGGGTGTGGTGAGGTATGGGGAAGGGGGTGCCTCAGTCATGTCAAGGCATCCCTTCCTCCTGAGGGACCAGCCACACAACGGTATAGTATAGAATAGAGTTTATTCAGGGCATCAGACGGGAGTTAAGAGGGTAGTGGAGGCAGAGAAAGGCAGAGAGAAGTAGAAGCTAGCCATGACCATGTGGAGAGAGTGGGGAAGGGAATGGGGAGAGAGGGAAACAAAAGGGCATCACCACACTGTCTGCACCCCTGCAGAGTCTGAGAGAAGCCTGTAGAGAAGTTAGTTCAACAAGTCAGACCTTGGCATCTCTGTGCAAAGAGACCCAGCTTACCTGGCATGAAGCCCAAGTTCCTGGGAAGCTCTGGTAGGCCTCACTCTTTTGGGCCTCCGCGTCTACCTTCTCTTCTCTGACCAGCCATGCTCCTGCTTACTATTTCCCAAGCACACCAAGCACCTCAGCCTCAGGCCTCTGCGTGTGCTCTTTATCTGTCCACATGACTCAATCCCTTCCGCGCTCTGCAGTCTAGAGGAGCCTTCTTCTGAGCCCTGCCAACATCCTCTCTTCTCTTCCTATTTTTGTCAGATGCTTCTTACCATCTGATGTATTCTAGGCACACACACACACACACACACACATATATGCATGTGTGTATTTATTGCCTGTCACCCCAAACTAGAACACAAACTCCAGTGGACAGCAATTTCTGGCTTGTCTGATCACTGTTACATGCCCAGTGTCTCGATGTACACCTGGCACGCAGGATGGATGCTCGGTGGAGATGCCGGTAAGATGAGTGAGTACAGACATGAATGAATCATGACACATCTTTGACTTTATTGGCTATAAACAACAATCCCACTCAGGGTCACTTTCAATCATTCTTGGCAGTAAGACTCACCCAAAGTTAGCTTCAGGGAGTGTGGACCATAGCAGACAAATGTGCTTTCTACTAAACAGTTAGGGAATAAAAAATGTTTTCACACACAAAATAAAGGGGCAGTAGAAATGGCTTGGTAGTGAAGAGTGCATACTGCTCTTACAGAAGACCCACATTCAGCTCTTAGCACCCATGTTGGGCATCTCACAAGTGCCTGTAATTGCAGCTCTAGGGGACCCATGAACGCCCTCTTCTGGCCTCTGATGGCATTGCACTCAAATATACAAACCCATATTCACATACACATAATAAAAATAAAAATGAAAATGAAAACAGGAAATAGTACAGCAGTATTTAAATTAACAGTCTGGTATTGCTGGGGAGTCGAGTCAGCAGGCTTCATAGGGTCAGTACACACAGACTTCAACCGCTGTCTGATGGCTCTTTTTCCCAGCACATGTGATTCTCCTCACGATTTAGAAACATTTAGAAGGGGTCCATGGGAAAAACAATATGAGCTAACCAATACCCCCCCTGGAGCTCATGTCTCTAGCTGCATATGAATCAGAAGATGGCCTAGTCGGCCATCAGTGGAAAGATAGGCCCATTGGTCGTGCAAACTTATATATGCCTCAGTACAGGGGAACACCAGGGCCAAGAAGTGGGAGTGGGTGGGTAGGGGAGTGGGTGGGGGAGCATGTGGGGGACTTTTGGGATAGCATTGGAAATGTAATTGAAATAAATACCCAATTTAAAAAAAATAATAAAAAATAAATAAATAAAAGAAAGAAAGAAAGAGAAAAAAAAAAAAAAAAAAAAAAGAAGGGGTCCATGATGTCCGCTGTTTAATACAGCTCTTGTGAATTTTATTTTCAAAATGCCTGTTTGAAGTATTCTAATCCTTTCAAAGAGAAAATGAACTAGGGTGGATGAGAACAGTGAGTGCAACACCTACCTGGATGTGCCGGATGCCACCCATGTTCATCCATGCCTGTGCCTGGTCAGGATCCAGGGTCACAGCAGCTTCATAGCTCTGAGCAAGGAAGGAAAGCTTCACGTTAGGGCTGGAGACGCGTCCTCAGTGCTGCAGAGCTGCGCAGACCCCTGTGCGCATGGAGAGCCTGAGAGGTGACAGCCACTGGCAGGTGGCAAATCCAGTCTGTTATTTTTTCAGAGCTCATGGTTTGGAAGTGGGGTTCCTGCACGAGGGGACCCAGGGACTACTGTGACAACACACATCTGTCTGGCTTGCCCTTGGTGGACTTGGGATTTCTGAAACAGCTTGTTTCTCTGGTTCTCCAGGAAAACTGTGTGTGTGGCCTTCCTCACTATAAATGAGCTGATGAGGAACATTTCTGATGGGATTACAGAATCCAAGGAGTGTAGTTCAGTACAGAGCAGAGGCCCCAGGCTTGATCCCCAGCACTCAAAAATCAAAGACCCTGAGGTGTTCTCCTGAGTGGCTCCATGGTGGGGCGGACCAGCACCCTGCAGCCTCCTGCTTGCGGCTAGGCTCCTAAGGCAGCATGCTCACACTACTTTGTGGGGATGCGGATATCTATCTTTTTCTTCTGTCTTTTCAAAGCTGTTCAGAGCTGAAATGTGGTGGCACACTGTTATAATTTTCTGCTCTGGGGCAAATCTGCACCTTAATGCTGAAGTGTTTAAATTTGTTTTGTTTTTGTTTGTTTGTTTTTGATTAGCCTTGAACTTGTAACCCTATTGCCTCTGTCTCCAGATATCTCACTACATCCTGCAGACATAGTAATGTTTTTAAACAACAGCCACCCCCCCTGTGTGTGTGTGTGTGTGTATGTGTGTGTGTTTGTGTGTGTGTGTGTGTGTGTGTGTGTGTGTGTGTGTGTGTGTGTGTGTGTTGGGGGTACATGCATGCCACTCTAAGCATGTGGAAGGGAGGCCAACTTGCAGGAGTCAATACTCTTCTTCCACCATTGTGGTTCCCAGGTGGTCAGGCTTGGAGGCAAGTGCCTTTACCCACTGAACCATCTTGCCATCCCTGATAAGTACCTGATGTGGTATTTATTAAGCTTCAGAAGAAAAGTCACTGCAAGAATGGATGGTCTGAAGGGGCTTCTTGAGGTAGAAGAGGAAATCCAGAGGTGCTGGGGTGTGTCACATACACATAAAAAGCTACTTGGGCTCTAGTCTAGCTGTGATCATAGGTTCTTCCAGAGAAAACAGAGAAGACTGGCTCTTTAGAATCCTAGAATATGGAATGCTTTGAATGCTTTCTATCCAGGACAACTCAAAAGAAAATGCAAAGGTACTGTGTAAAAGAGTCATCAAACATCAGGGGCTTAAATGAGATGCAAGAGTGATGACTATCAGAAGCTCCTTCTGTGACCATCAGGGACTGAGGCTGTGTGAGCTTCCTTGTTGACTGCAGTATCCACTTAAACCTGTAAACTGAATGACAGTTTTGTGTGTTTTACCTCAAAAGCTTTGTCCAGAAGGTTCTGTTCTCTTAGCTGGTTTCCTTTTGTAAAGAATAGTTCAGATATGACTTTTGGGTCCTTGGGCTTCAGTTGAAGAGCCTTCTCTATGGCCTCGAGTGCCTGCAGCAGTAGGAAAGGAAGGAATGGAGAGGGCCAGGTGAAGGAACCCAAACTTAAGGAGTGGCATCTACACCTTGGTTCATGTCTCTCAGACAGTGTGACACCTGACAAACAAAACCAATTAAAAGCTCTAGAAAATCATTTTCTTATACTTCAGGTTCCCCATTCACAGATGACCAAGAGCAAACACTGATCGGCTGCACTGCTGTAGTGGCCTTTGCCCTGACCACATGTCCTAGAGCTCCTGGCTGCTGTGCCTGCCCTGCCTTTGCACACAAACATTACTTAGAAGCACACACAGTTATGTCTTTCTGTTAAGGCTTCAAAGTTTATCCTAGGATCATGACCTTCCCCAGGTCTCTCTAAATAAGCTTCCCAAGGACCAGGGCTGCAATTTTTCCTTCCTATCTTATACCTGGAATCTATTACAGTGTCTACCACACTTTGCAGACATTTAACAAGCATTTTCTTAAGTAGGTTCATGAACTTTATAATTGTGTGATTTTTTTCTTTAATAGGTAGATAAAGAGTCACAGTTCTGACAGCTCTGCCTTCCAAGGCTGATATGAGGACTGCATCAAACATTAGAACTTGGAGAGCCAGCGGGCATACAGGGGCTGGGCAGCTGGACACAAACTGTAACTATGAGATAAAGTATCTGCAAACCAAAGAGGAGCCAAGGATATGCTGTTTCAAGATGTGTTGTGAGGTAGGAGGGTGTCTGAGAAAAGCTCCCGGGGGATAGGATGTGGAGACAAATGTTCTCAAGACTTCATGGCCTTGTGAACTTGGTGCTGGAGGAGCATGTGGTTCACACTGTTTTCTATGTAAGACCCCACATGGCTCTGAGGGCCCCTTTGTCCTGGCATTCCTGCTTGCTTTGGGTGGCTGAGTGCTTGGTTACCTTCCCATGGTGCTCCTGCTTGCTGTGGATTGCTGACAGGAGGCGGTAGCACTCCAGGCACCTGGGCTCCTCAGAGACTATATGGCTGGTTATCTTTTCAGCTTCTTTGGTCTGACCCATCACTGCTAAAACCTGTGCCTGCAAAACAAGAGGGCACTGAGCTTAGAAGACACCTGGTCACGCCATAGCAGATGGAGCACCCTCTGCAGAGAGGTATGTACAACACATCCCAACATAAAGCATGTTAGAGAGAGATGAATGCCCACTGCAGAGGACCAGCATTTGGCTGCTGATACATGCATGCATTTGGTTGCCACTGGTGGGAGTGCCATGGGGACCCAGCAAATGGTCTAGAGTCTTAAAAAAAAGATGTCAGTACACACCAGGACGTAGTTCCCTACCATCCTGACAGAACAGGATGCTTGCAAGATGACAAGGCTGATGGGGAAAGAAGGAAGCATGGAATTCAAATTACTAAAATTAAAATATTGGTGGTATTAGCTGCCCTGAGTTTGATACCACACTGCAGTTACATGAGAGAATATCCACACAGGAATCAAGTATGTTAGAGAGAAAGGGAGAGGCACCTACAACAAGCTATAGTGCCAGCAAAGACATGCCGTGAACTAATGAGCGTGGAGATGCATCTACACATCTGCATAAACACACCTGTCTGCTCACACTCACACATCAGTGGGAGTGACAAACAGATGCATCAAAGGGGCCAGAACTAGTGGACCTGGGTCAGGTATTCCAGACAACTTTATTTTTGATTGGTTTGGTTCAGTGTGGTGCTGGTGACTAGAAGCCAGGCTCTGTGTATACTAGGCAAGTACTCTGTCAGTGCCCAAAGCTCCCTTGAAACTTCCTTTGGTCAGTTTGGAAACAAGGCTTCTCAACAATATGAGCATCACACAGCCGCCCTAGCACAGTGTTTCCCTTCCAGCTCAGAGGCTCAGCAGTCTCATCTCTGTTTGCAAGCTGCACTTATACCTAGTATCACTTCCTCTCTTCTCTACTTACCAGAGCCAGGCGGAGCTCCCTCTGGGAAGGCTGGAGTGAGACAGCTTCCCTGTACACCTCCAGTGCCTCCTTGTGTCGGCCAGTGTTGTAATAGAGCGCTCCCAGAGGTGACAGTACCTCAGCCGTGCGGGCCACCTTCAGGGCACTACAGAGAGAAGGGCAGACAGATGTTTCCCTCTGTGGACACATTCCCAAAGGTCTGCGCTTAGCAGAGGGAGGACTGTCCAGTTAGAGCCTTGCTTGAACTTAGTCTGTTTTGGATCAAGGTCATGTTGAACCCTGAGTGAATGAATGCCTATAACCTACTAAGCTGGCAACTGGATCTCAAGAGTCTGTACTAGCAACAGTGATTGACTTGTTCAGATTCTGACAAAGTGGCAGCCTTACATCTGTCTCTACATTGAAATCACTGCTTCATTTTGTGTTGTCATCCATAGCTCCAGATAATTGGGCTAATTAAGGTAGACAAATCCCCCCCCCCCATGAGCACTGTGGCCCAGCAGTCAGGTAAGTGCTGTGAGCGCATAACTACACTGCCATGCTGTTCTGTCACCTGAGTTGGCAACATGTGCTCCTGTTCTGAGTGCCTGTCTGTTCCAGCTACTAAGACACCAGTGGAAACTGCTGATGGCACCAGGAGGCCAAGAAAGTGGAGGGGAGGGACTGTACCGTCTGTACCACTCTTCAGCCTTGCTGTTCTCTCCCAGGGACCTGTAGAGTCGGCCTAGGTTCACCACAGCCACATGATGGCTTGGGCTGAGCTGGATGGCCTGCTGGTAGTGAGCCACAGCCTTCTCAGGAAAGCCTGCAGTATGGTGGGATGGGAAGAGAACAGACCACAGGGATGAGAGCCATGGCTACCAGTCTCCCTTTTGAGATATGCCATCCTTACTAGCATGATAGCATCATACCATCAGCTATGCAGTTTGTGATAGGCTTGAGTATCAGCCTCTTATGCTTGTCTCTACCTAACCTTGGACCATTTCATTATTCACCAATATGTACAAAGAAATTAGTAACAAGTCAGCAGTGTTGTTTGTTTGAGATAGAGTCTTAACCTTTAGCTAAGGCTCGCCTGGAAATCACTATGTAGCCCAGGCTGGCCTTGAACTCATAGAAACCCACAGCTTCAGTCTAAATGCTATGATGACAGGCATGAGCCACCACAACCGGTCATGGTTATTTATCTAAGACACCATTGCTTCCCACTGTACACAAAACTAAACAGGCCACTGTAGAAAGAACACAGGCCTCAGTAGATTATAAAAGTCTGCTTTAAGATATGTGGCAATGCTGTCTTAAAAACCTTTTATTGAAACATTTCATTGAAACATTGAAAATAGTTTATTCAGTGTTATTTGTGTACGTACATGCATGCATGCCTGCGTGCATGCGTGCGTGTGTGCGTGCGTGCGTAGGTGCATGGGTGCATGAGTGCATGTGTGTCCATCTCATTGGCCTCAATGGTTGCATTTAATGTGACTTTAAACATAGTAGCAATGTCTCTTTGCATTTGCCCAATGTGTACATTAAAACCTCTATGCTCACAAGGCCTCCACAGAAGTTTAGGATCCTATTTAGATACCTTTTGGGATTCAAGAGGTAGTTTTTAAAACCACCCAAACAAAATGATCTCTTTACACACACACACACACACACACACACAAACACACACACACACACACATACACAGACACACACAAACAGGTAAGGTCCTTAAGAGACTTGATAACAAAAGTCAGAGTGAGACTCTAGTCTCCCTGATCCAAGAAGGCCAGGAAACTAGCTAAGTGACTGAATTTCAGAATGGCCCAAAGGGTAACTAACACATTGAATCCCTGGTCTCCACACTAATTTTCCCAGTTATGCTCTTTGAACACAGGCTTATCTAGGACCATGTCATAGGGTATTCAGTGATTCATCAGGGTTCTCTCCAGAGGCTCCTGTTGAGACTGCCGTGGAGTTGAAATGAAACGACAAGCTTTGGTTCAGGCAAGTGAGCAAGTGTTCTTCTGGTCTTCCTACTTTAATAATGTATTATCATGTGTCTAATGATCCAGCAGGGGGCACCACACAGCAATTTTATATGCAAAAATAAGCTTGCTTTCCTTAGGTGAGCCAAATGTAAATTTATATTCTATTCAACAAAAAAGCTTCACAGATCCTAGAAAATGAAAATCCTTTCAAGAATTCAATATCTAAAAAATAATAACCAGAACTGAATTCTCCTGAAGGACAAACAGTCTGTGAGCCAAAAGGACAGAATGGAACTTTTGTATCAAAGCCAAGAGTCATCACATTACTTCTGAGGATTCATTACACATGAACACAGGGGTCTGCACAAATCACAGAGGAAAATGAATCTGAGTCCAGTTCCACCCACCACAGGAGACCAATGTATCAACTGCTAGAACATCAAGAAGAAGTCCCAGAGGCTTTTAAATAAAGTCAGTTATAGAAAGTAGCCAGCATCTGTTGGAAGGTAGGTTTGGAGGTGGGTGCTCATTGAGGGAGTACAGCGCTGATGTACAGCCCTGTGGGTGTGATGTAAGAAAGTCAGGATACCTAGGCTTAAGGCAAAGCCACTTTCTGCACAGGGAAGTTTCATTATAGACACAATTCTGAGTTGAGCTTGGAGATTTAGACAAATGATACCCTCACACAGTGTAGGGTGGTCAGAAGTGTGGGCCACCTGCACAGCTGGTGACTGTGCCCGTGTGAGAGAGAAAAGGAATCTCAGCAGAGTGGCATCTTACTCACCAGAGTCAACTAAGAAAACTGCATAGTTGTTGTGTAAGTCTGAGCTGTCCGGACAGTTCTTTATTCCAGCCTGGTAAATGTCCTCAGCTTCCTTAAATCTTTCCTTTAGCAGGGAACAAAGAAAAACAAAGTTTTATGAAATTAACAATACAAGGAAGATTCAGAGTGAGCAGGGAAAAGAGAGAGTGCTTACTGAGCCAGGCACTAAGACAGACATCATGGGCTGTGCCTGAATCCAAGTCTACACTAACCGTGCACAAGCATAGTGTACAAGCACAGGTGTGCTCAGTTCCTACCACTGCAAACGTGCTGGTACTTACTAAGATGAAGGGTCTGGATGGACCCAGACCTGTGTGTGGAAAAGGTCTGAGAATGATCTTTTAAATGGGTCCTCTTCACCTGCTGGGCTTGGAGGCAGAGTGCTCGGGTTGACAGAGAACACTCACCTTCTTCCTACATCCCTCTAAGATTTGCTAGGTAAGTTTTCTGCGTATGCTTGTTTGTGTGTGTGTGTGTGTGTGTGTGTGTGTGTGTGTGTGTGTGTGTGTGTGTGTGAGTGACAGAGCCCAAGTTGACCTAACCTCATTCCATAGCCCAGGCTGGTCTCTTAACTCACTACAAGCCTCCTGCCTTAACCACATGAGTGCTGGGATTGGGGACAGGTTTTAAGAAAGATGAGGAGAGACGCCTGGTTAAATGAAGGGAGGACTCTGTCTTACCCCTTCTCTTCTTGAAGTATTCCCACAGCTCACTGAACTCTGTGCTCCTTGCCTTATTAAATCTGTGCTTTCTGGGGCCTGGAGAGATGGCTCAGTGGTTAAGAGCATTAGCTGCTTTTTCAGAGGACCCTGTTTCAATTGCCAGAACCCACATGGCAGCTCACAAGTGTCTGTAAATCTAGTTCCAGGGGACCCAACACCTTCACACAGACATAAATGCAGGCAAAACACTTAAGCACATAAAGTATTTTAAAAACTGCATGTCCAACATTAAAAGAATGCAATATATAAAAAGATAAATCCATGTTTTCTGAGTTGGCCTCCACAAAGCACTTATCTGTCTCCTTGAGGCATACCTCCAACCCATATGGCATACCCCACACCAAGCACCACACCTTCAAAAGATCATTTAGAACCAGCTAGGACCAGTTAGAAAACTGCCCTCCTGGTCTGTGTACCTTAACATATTTTAATCATTTACAATTTAATAAATTGTAATTCAGAACCCAATGATTTACAGATATTTTTCCTATAGTTATCTAAAACTATTATATTAACTGTTCTTTTGAAAACACATAGCTTAAAATTATGTAAATAACCAAAAGTTCTGAGAACTATCCAGAAACTATAGTTAACAGTTTTATTTTCTAGTACTGCATTAATGTCAGGTAAAAGAAGGCAATCCAGTACAAAGCTCTTTGCAATTTTCCGTATGCTAAAAGTTTATCACAAGTCAGACATTTGAAAATGGACACCTCGGCCAGTCAGTGAAGGTGTGTGTGGTGGCTATCCTTCATGCTGCTCAGCAAGCCTGGCTGAGAGATCTGGAACCTGGTGGGACCCCTGGGGCTCTTCATCTCATATGGAACCACCAGTGGTGACTAAGTCCAGTTATTTTAGCACCACTGAGGAGGGGGAAGTTTCTGGGTGACAAGATTTACTTATTGAATCAGATCCATAGGCCAGCAAAATGGACATTTCTCAGATACCTTCTCTAACTGCCAAGATCAACAGCTGTCACATTCAGAGAAGATGGATGAAAAATCTCAAAATAGGTACTTTAGATCTTAACAATAAGTCTGAAAGAAAGCTTTTGTTTGTTTGTTTTTTGAGACAGCGTTCTCTGTGTAGCCTTGCCTGTCCTGGAATTTACTCTGTCCTGAACCTACACTGTGGCACTCACACGCACATGCCCATGTACACACAGATACACACACACAGGCACGCACATGCCCACACATGCATATGTACATACGAATGTACACGTAGATGCATACACACATACATGTCTCCCCCCACATATTCATACACACATATATGCACACCAATGCACAAATACACATACGTTTTAAAAAACAAAACAAAACGAAATTTGCATCTTTACCTACAAGCCCCTATCATGGGTGGAAAGGAACTTACAAGGTCTCCTCTCTTCTTGAGGAGCTAATGTCAGTTAATGGTTGCTGGGGAAGGAAGATACTTCCTCCTCATTGGTATAGCTTATTTAAAATAAGAAAGTCTACATAAAAAGTGCACTTATATATTTAAAAAACCTTCCAATGCAAAAGGACAGTGGCATTAGCTGAGATATTTATTACATTTTATTATTTTGGTTGTGGGAACAGAAATCACAGCCTCACGTGTGCTACTGAGGGAGATCCTGGCCCTATTAATTTAAATCTTTATAGATCTCTTTAATGTTTGACCATTATTCATATTCATACCAGCTTTCCCGACAGTGGTATTTAAGTGGTTTCTTTCATTGTTAGTTGAAGTATGAAGAAAATTAGACCTGACAAGATGAAAAGCAGAAAGGGGCTGTCATTTAGTCAGCACTACTGTGGAAGACGCTCAGAGCACTGTCCAAGGCAAGGTGTATTGACTGTACAGGCAGCGTACAGTGGAGCATCCTAACAACAGGAAACAGTCTCTGACACAGCCACAGGTCTATACCCCACCCAGAAGTGTGTTTGCTCTAAGCAATAAAACAAGGCAGCCGTAAAGTAACCGTTCACTAGTGGGACACTGGGAAGCTCTAGATGTGTGTCTGTGGCAGTCTTGGGGAGCAGAGGACTCATGGATTGACACTCTGGGAAGCTGACCAGTCTGACATCCCGTGGCTTTATAACCTCCTGCAGACTACTCAAGACAGAGCAGCTCCAAAGCTGAAGCTGCCCAGCAGGCCTGCTTCCTGTCTCTTCACTTTCACCACTGTTATTTTCTTTACCAAACAGTAAACGATCAACTTCAAGAGATCACAAGACATTTATGAGAAATATTCTATCAATATTTGATGTCTCATTTTCTTTCACATCCAACTGAAATGAATCAACTAGCTTGGCGTTCTTCCTCCCTGAGGAAACATTTGGCATTTTCTAGTGCTGCATGCCTTTGTCTCTCAGCAGAGTGTGAGCTCTCTCTCTGTGTGTGTGTGTGTGTGTGTGTGTGTGTGTGTATGTCTGTGTGTGGTAATGGAGTAAAAGAGAAATGGCTGCTTCAAAGAGGAAAGCCAGACAGAGAAACAATGAAGAGGACACGGTGATTGGGAAGGAACAGCAGAAGGACCATGGGTATGGGGAGTAAAGTGTTAACCAAGATGGGAGAGGGAGTACGGTCAGGGGAAAGGTCAGGGGAAGGGGGAAAGGTTGGGAAAGGGCTGAGAATAGATTAAGCAGAAGTAAGGACAATGAGAAAGTCTTATGACCCACTAATATGCAAAATAATTTCAAAATCTGATTTTTTTAAAAAGGAGTTCAAATGGAGGTGCCATTTATGAGTTGGCAAAACAGCTCCAGAAAACTGTGGTAAAAATCATGAGATATGTCCCTAAGCGTCAGTTGATAGTCCACCCCTAACTGAGCAACAGTCGGCAGCTGATAGCTCTGGGGGAAGGAAAATCTTTCCTCTAGGGAGACTGCTGCTTTGGTGGATGGGGGCCCACCCCCTGCCCCTACACTGACTGAACTCAGTGGGTTGTTTAAGGAAAAAAGAAGAAGGCATGAAGAAGGGATGTGTTAGGGGAAACGGTGGGATGGTAGGGAGGAGAAAATGAAGAATGAATATGATCATATTACATTGTATACATGTATAAAATTCTCAAGGGTAAATTAAATAATACACACACACACAAAGGAATATACACAGAGCATGCCTCTACAGGAGTGACACAGGGGACCAGGAGAGAGGAGACCTGCAAGTGTAAATACCTCAAGTGTCCGATTCCAGCTTTCCCTATCCCATTTACCCCATCCTCTACTTTTGCAGGTGTGAGACATATGGTCTACTCCTGGCCGGAAACATTTTCCCCTCAGTCTTCATGCATTAGCTTACAGGAGCTGGCACAACCTTAACCACATTGGCTCACATCCCCAGACATCCCCCTTGATGCAGAGTGCTCTTCACACTGCTGCAGGGCATTCAGACTCCCTGCTCCAACATTCCCTTTCCACGACTAGGTTCCAAGAAGACAAGACACAGGACTTGCTACTTGAGGAATCTCTGGTGCTTAATAGGATTTGTATGCTCAGTTACCAGGAGCTAAATAACTAAATCAATACGTTCTTATATTAGGGTTCATTCCAAGTTGACTTAGCTGTGAGCGTGGACTGTGACTGAACCAATTCATGACAGACTCCATCCCTCTTACTAACTCACATGTTAGATCTTTCACTCTGGTATTAAATAAAAACACATCCCAAAATATATGAAAGGAAAATATTTTATAGCTGTTTTTATATTAATTGAGTTTTTCAGTAGGTTATAAACCTGATGTTAGCAATAATTTTCAGTGGCCATGTTAATCCCAAAGACAGGAGGAGAAAGACCATTGACAGGAATCATCATGGCAAAATTAACTGAATCAAGCAATTCACTCTAGCAAGCTTTTTATTTGTGTACATGGGCTGCCTCCCCCTAAGGTGGGGTTCAAGAGGTCAGCATTGGCTGTGAGAAAGACAAGGTTTTTATAGTTCAGGGGTAGGGGGCTTCCAAGTAGGGATTTGGCAGGGTTACGGGAGCAGAGTGCAAAAACAGACATTAGTCCTAGTGACCTCCTGAAACAAAGACATGCTTGCAAGGTGGACATAACAATAGGCAGTCATAGGTGGTCAGATAACCTTTTGAAACAAAGGTAGAGTTGCAGGATAATTATAAACAACTTTTTGAAACATAGATGGATTGCCTGCAGTTCCTGGAATAGGTAGTTCAGAACCATTTGTAGTTAAGGTTGGTTATAGCCCAATCCTTGAGAAACAGAGGTTTAATCATTAATTAGGAATGAACCTAATTTGTCTTTACCATACAAAGGCTTTTAAGCCTAAGATGGAGGCAGGTGGTTCTTCAGTCTGCATCATAAACAGTATTAATTTCATTTCCTTATTACTATTGTGATGCAAAATTATGTTCTCTGTGGTAAGGGGTAGATGGCTACAAGTTCCTGTGGGCTCAGGACCATTTACAACCCTGTCTGAGAAGCTCAGCGTCTACCTGTGAATGCTCGTGGAGATCGGGGGAAAGCAAGGCAACAGGCAGGCCGTTGCCACCCCAGACACTCCTGGCATCAGATTTTTCTACCCTTCTGCTGTGTGTATAAAGGAGTACTCACATTCTCCAGTGCCCCTAACAGCTCAGTCATAAGCTTCCAGTGTTTTGTTTAGATTTGATTTGTTTTGCTTTGTTTTTCTCAAGTTCTGTCCACCTTGTTTTTGAGACCAGAGGTTCCTCTGTCTGGAAGCTGAGACTCACAGATCTAAGCTGGCTGGCCAGTGAGCCTCAGAAATACCTCTCTAGTGCTGGAATTACAAGCACCTAAGAATTCTGAGGCAGAATGACTTTATTTCTAGACATTCCACTGAGTAGGGGATACATGTCATTTCTCTGATTTTAACACATCACCCATATCCTTGTGTAATAAGAGAAAAAGCTGATCTCATTTTCTGCCTGAGTTTGCTTTTCTCTGGCTTTTCCATAGTAGAAGTGGCTCCCTGACCTGAAGAGGTCAGGCTGGGCCTCTGTTTCTTTGAGACTCTTAGGTTTCTACTCTCAAATGCTGGGATTATAGGCCTAAGCCACCATTCCCCATCGCCATTAGAATTTTCTTCTCTTTTCTTTCTAAAACATAAACAAATAATTGAAAGTGATTGTTCCCAAATTTCCCCCACTGAAATAGCTAGCTGGAAAGGGTAATCAATAGTTTGAATGGCAGAAGTCAGGACTAAAAAAGTCCTAGAAAATCAGAAATTTCAGGTAGAGACAAAGAACTTTGGTAGAAACATATCATTCTGTGTAACTTAAAAGTGGTTTTATGGGACTTGCAATAAAAGGAGGCCTCAGCTTGCCACTGAGCAGCTCTGTTAACAGCCAGACCTCAGAAGCAAGCCCAGAGCAGCTAAGACAGAAGCTTCGTGCAGGACAGGCTCCCAAGGTGTTGATATGCTAGTGAAGCAGCCCCAAGCTGTGAGCCCTGAGCAAAGCTACTGCCCAGTGAAACTATGCAAACATTGTAACTTTAGAGATTGTCTCTAGGATTGCACTGCCTACCCCAGAGACACAGCTTTTCTAGTCTGTGTGTTGAAACCCATCAGCAAGAGGCTTTAAGACTGTGCATGGCCTTGCCTTTAGTGACCATTGCACTCCCAGACTCCTGGGCTCACACAGGCCTATTTGTCAGTCCTATTTACTATTCTATGCTCTCAAGGACTTCCTGGACCTTTATCACTGTTCCCAGTCTGTCAAAGCTGAGGACTTAACTGTAGGCATGGGTAGAGCCTGAAAGCTTATAAAGTATCCTTACAAGAGAGGGTTTCCCAGTGGAACTCTACAGCAGCATTCTTTGTCTGATCAATTGTTCCTGGCTTGGTGAGATATCTGTTTAATCTTCATATTAGCACAATAGTATAATAAATGTTTATGTGAATAAGCCAAACATATTAAACCAACCATATTCAAAAGGCATCCAATTGCCAAGTGCCTCACGGCCCATATGCCATGCTCTCTGCAAACTTAAAAATAAATGTACATCCTTTCACACAGCTTTCGGAAACTTGACTGCACATGGGAGATTTTATTCTGTCATTGCTTCCAGTGTGACACTAGTCCTCAACCACAATCAGCATGTGTGTAGGCTGTGTGTGTGGCAGATCGTAGCTCTGCTCAGGGAGAGTGTGCAGGCTGACTGAGGTTTAAGAATATCACTTCCATATTTTCTGGGGTTTGAAAGTCTAAGATGCTGTTAGAGGTAACAGTGGAAAGGGGTTGCTTCAAAGTCTGTCAAGTCCAAGGGTTTTCCTCAACTCCTGTTTGCTACATTGTGTATCAGAAACCTTGTTTTATCCCAAAAGAATTTCAGAGGTTAAGATAAGATGTGTAGACTCAGAGAAGGGAGGGGCCCTGAGTTCAGCCCAACAGCTGTCCTATCTCTTGTGTGAAAACCAATTGCCTTAAGGGTAGAAGAACCCTTCAGACTTTTCAGTGAGATTCTAGGATCCTAAAGCATTTCACAATAACCTTCCCTCTAGAGTAGGAAAGCAGCTAAAGGAAGTGCATTTTGTCAGAAAAGATGAAGGTCTTCTGTGTAATTTGTATTCACAGCGGTTGAGCTCCAACTGTAAGAAATTCAATAATTTTTTATATCAGTTTGCTATGTTTCCACAGAAAATAACTTAATCAGGAAATCATTTCAAATATCCTATCTGAAACTCCTGAAATTCAGCTAAGGAAAAAAAAATATGTATATATATACACATACACACACACACACACACACACACACACACACACACATATATATGTTATCCTTTAGAAAATTTTGCCTGAAAAAATGCCTTTGTTTCATTGAACAATCAAACAACAAATGGCCACTTGGTTAAGGTCTGCCTACTGTGTTAGTGATGTGATGGTCCTGGGTCCTAATATGAATGTCAAGGTCAGTGAACATCTGGACCACTTTAAAGTGGTATCTTTAACTGAACTCAGAGTTCATCAATTTAGAAAACGAAAACAGCAGAAACTTTGGAATATCCACTAAAGACCATTACTTTTCACAGTATTAACACACAAATGGTTTATCTGTATATAAACAATGACACTAATTAGAGTGGAGCCAGACAGCAGTAGGGATATATCCAAGACCATGCTTTCCCTAAAGAAATCTGTCATTAGAGGAAGATAAGTCTGAAACACTAAAAATCAATGTTTTGTTTTAATATTTTTAATGTGATGTGGTGTAGGTGTGTATGTATATGTGTGTGTGCATGTGTGTTCACACTTGCATGAACTCATGTGTAAGTACATGCATTTGTGGTATACATGCATGTGTGTGTGTGTGTGTACATTTGTTAAGGGCATGGATAGGGGGGCTTGAGGTTGACAGTGAGAGTCTTCCTTGATAGTGCCCCACTTTATGTATTAAGGAAGTTTTTCTCAACTGAACCCGACCTGAGAATCCCCTGTCTCTGCTTCCCAAGTGCTGGGATTACTGGTAGGAATCATGCCTACTTCACTTTTTATGTGGAGTCTGTGGATCTGAATTCCAGTCTTTAAGTTTTCTCAGCAAGCACCTTCCCTACTCAGCTATCTTCCTGGCCCACATGGTTTAGATTTCATTTCAGGATAGTAACCCAAGAAATGAAAATACACGACATATATAAACATGATACAATTTGTATGCTGATGTCATGGCTTGAGGGTGAAATGTCTCTTTCAGGCCATTTGGTTCCCAGCTGTGTTGCTGGTTTGCAAACAGAATCTCTAGGATGTGGGTTCTAGGTAGAGGAAGTGGGTCACTGGAAGCAAATCTTGAGATTTATAGCTGGGCCTCCTTCCTGTCTGCTTTCTGGACCAGTGAGATGTGAATAGACAGTGGTCAAATATTCCCACCACAGAACCACCTGCCATCATGACTTTTCCTCCATGACAAACTGTACCAACAAATGGTGAGCAGATAACCCCCTCCTCCCTGAGCTGCGTTTGTGGGGTTCATGTTCACAGCAACAGGCAAAATGCTAAACACAGAGATCTCTGGAAATATAATTCAACGCAGAATGGAAAAGTGAACAAGGTTTGGACAGGAATTGGAAACTGAATTGTTTTATAAGGAAGAAGGGATTTAGAAAGAAAGAAAAGATGATCCTGAAAAAGGTGAAGTGTATAAAGAGGTATCAGTTCATCAAGAGATCCCAAGACAACACTTGGGTATCACTTGTAGATATAACTGAACATTGCTTGAAGTTGTGGTGTTTTTTCTTTAAGAGCAGTAATTCAGTGTCTACTGCCTGCTTAGGGAGCTGGAAGAAAAGATCTGAGCTGGAAACTATTTGTACAATCAACACACACACCTCATTGTTGATAATGAAATCAAGGCAGGAACATGAACTGAATATGAATTAAGAAAAAGGCAAATGTAGAGGTAAGAACAGCACAAGAGAGAAGCAGACAGTGCAGTCCAGATGGCCACCAGTTGAGGTGAGATGAAAAGGGGAGACAGAATTGACCTTCCTAGAAAATACAAGATCTTCATGTACCAGATTAAGAAGAAAATAAAAACTAAATGTAATTTAGGAGAAACATGCAGTCTTTCCAAGACTGAAGCACAGATCTCCCACTCTCAAGATCTGCCACGTCATAAAAACTCAATGAATGGAGTAAGAGATGATTGCTATGACCTCACAGCTGCTTCTCACACTAGACCCCAGGGTAGGGCAGGGCAGGGCAGGGCAGGGCAGGGCAGGGCATCACAATAAGGCACAACTCAATGAGAGGACTGAAGTGGGGACTGCACACTCTCCAAGTTTATTTACTCACACATCTGGAATCTACTAACTGCATACAGCCTGGCAGGTGTGAGACTACTACAATAATTACAATAAATGCCCTTACAGAGTCAAACATTCTGGAGGTGGATGAAAGAGCATTAGCCCACCGAGCTATGTTAGATAACATAAAGCTGTAGGAAATAAATACACAGGAGGACAAAGTGATGGGAGACATGACAGAAAGTAGACAAAGGGTCAACACGGTACTGTGTAGGCGGCGACTGCACGGCAGGAGGGAAGACGGATCTGGGTAGAGATGTGTGGTGGTTGAAGAAAATGCCTGCACAATGAGGTGCCTGACATACCTAGGTCAGAGGCAGAGGCAGGGTGTGTCTCTCTGAGAGATGAAGGGGTCAGGGTGAAGAGAAAACGTGATCCCGGGGGATGCAGGCTGTCTTTTCCCTGTGAGCCAAAAGTTGTCAAGGACTGAAAGCATACATCATGGAGGATCACCTTAATTAATTAAACACTGTAAAAAGTCAACATTCAAGGAAGTCATCTATTCCAGATAGGCTTTCTGACTACAGCCTATCTACACTGTTTAGAGAACACCGTGCCTCTCTATCTGCAGGTGCAACAAACCTCAGATCAAAAATAGTCAAGAAAGAGGCTGAGAACACGGTTCAGGGGTAAGCCTTATAAGCTTATATGTACGTCTTGTGTGCCTGAATCTGAATCTCTAGTTTCACACATGGACATGTGTGTCTAACCTCAGTGATCTGGGCAAAGACAGGCAGACCCCAGAAACTCACCAGCTAGCCAGTGTATCCAAGAGAGTAAACTTTGGTCCAGTGAGGGACGCTGACTCAAAAGAATAAGGCAGAAGGCAAAAGAGAAAGGTATTAGATATCTTTTTTTTTCTGGTACACATACACACACAAATAACACTCAGAAAATACTATGCCTATACTGAAGTTTCTTTTGTTTAGTCCCTAATTAATAAAGTATAGCAGCTATTTCTATAGCTAGTGTACACTGCACTAAGTTTAAGTAATTTAATGATGTGCGTAGGAGCTGTTTATCTATGATGTCATTTTATATCTGGGACCCACAAATCCACAGATGTTTATGTCTGAGGAACGGTCTAGAAATGGCTGTATTAAAACACAGTTTGTAACTTCTGTCAGTTGAATATTTATAGACTATTCTAATTTTGCTACTGGTTGGAACTTATAAAATGTTTAAAATGCAAATTGTAGCCTCAGTAACCAATGTGTGGGCCAAACCATTCCTTATGTTTAGCTAGCAGCTGCTCCAAGGCATCTCTCAGTTTGACTTTTAAAAGAGGACTGGCAATTGATTGACAGCAGAACCTACAGCTATCAGGGTCACTTTCATGTGTCAACAAAAGCAGAGCATCCGTTTATATAAGATAACTCATGTGCATTCCCCAGGGCAAGGGGCAGACAAACACAGCACACCCTGAAAATTGGTTTCAAGTCATTCAGACAAGTGAAAAGGAGACAGGGATTCAGAGCACAACTGCTCATGCCAGAGATGGTCTCCTGGGGGCCTGCCTTGCCATCTGTTCTTCCCTAGCAGGTTTTAAGATACAAAATCATCATAGCACAAGTAAACAGTAATAAAAACATGGAATGTGAGACCACACAGGAGTTCATTCTGGAAGGAATGCCAAAGCTCTGGCTAGAAAACCCCTGAACAAAAGGGAGCACTCGCTCCCCCACCCCCACTGCCTCTCAGAAGCAAGCAACATAGGAAGAGCAGAGCAGACTGGAGCTCACAAAGGGTTGAAGGTTAGCATATTTCTCTGTAATTTTTTAATTAAAAAGTTTTTAGAAACAATAGCAAATGTCATATATTATTCTTGACATACTTTGTCTCCAAATGACAGCAGACACATCACGGACAATAGTATCCTTCTGCCTTTGACGCCCCTCTCCTTGTACAGTGAGAAAATTGGGCTTCTAGTGTTGATCAAGAACAAACTGAGATTATACCTAGAGTTTGACAGGAGCTGCCAATTATTAGTTATGACAATTCTATAAAAACCTGTGATTAGAATTGTGTTTGCAGCCTTTGTCGTGCTGCCGCTCCCTAACGCCAGCCGCCTCTAGCTTGCCAAGCTCCAGAAGAAGGGGGTGGGGGTAAGTAAGGAGGTGTCCATAACAAGGTTCATACAAAGCAGACTGCCCACAAATCCACCCATGGTAAAGCACCCAGGAAACAACTGGCTACAAAAGCTGCTCACAAGAGTGCACCCTCTACTGGAGGGGTGAAGAAACCTCATAGTTACAGGCCTGGTTCTGTGGCACTCTGAAATCAGACTCTATCAGAAGTCCACTGAACTTCTGACTCACAAGCTCCCCTTTCAGCTTCTGGTGCAAGAAATTGCTCAGGACTTCAAAACAGATCTGTGCTTCCAGAGTGCAGCTATTGGTGCTTTGCAGGAGGCAAGTGATGCCTATCTGGTTGGTCTTTTTGAAGATACCAGCCTGTGGGTGGGCTATCCATGCCAAACGTGTAACAATTATGCCAAAAGATATCCAGCTAGCATACCGCATACACGAAGAACATGCTTAAGAGTCCACTATGAGGTGAAACATTTCATTCTCAAAAAATTTTTTTAATATCTCTTAATATCAATGGACTCAATTCCCCAATAAAAAGATATAGACTAACAGACTGGTCATGAAAACAGGACCCAACATTTTGCTGCATACAGGAAACCCACCTCAGTGACAAAGACAGACACTACCTCAGAGTAAAAGGCTGGAAAACAATTTTCCAAGCAAATGGTCCCAAGAAAAAAGCTGGAGTAGCCACTCTGATATCGAACAAAATCGACTTTCTACCTAAAGTTATCAAAAAAGATAAGGAGGGACATTTCATACGTATCAAAGGTAAAATTTACCAAGAGGAACTCTCAGTTCTGAACATCTATGTGCCAAATGCAAGGACATCCACATTCATTAAAGAAACTTTAGTAAAGCTCAAAGCACACATTGCACTGCACACAATAATAGTGGGAGACTTCAACACCCCACTCTCATCAATGGACAGATCCTGGAAACAGAAACTAAACAGAGACACAGTGAAACTAGCAGAAGTTATGGAACAAATTAATTTAACTGATACTATAGAACATTTTATCCTAAAACAAAAGGATATACCTTTTTCTCAGCACCTCATAGTACGTTCTACAAAATTGACCATATAATTGGTCACAAAACAGGCCTCATCAGATACAAAAATATTGAAATAATCCCATGCATCCTATCAGATCACCATGGACTAAGGATGATCTTCAATAACAACATAAATAATAGAAAACCCACATACACGTGGAAGCTGAACAACACTCTACTCAATGATAACTCGGTCAGGAAGAAATAAAGAAATTAAAGACTTTTTAGAGTTTAATGACAATGAAGCCACAACATATCCAAACTTATGGGACACAATGAAAGTCCTAAGAGGAAAACACATAGCTCTGAGTGCCTCCAAAAAGAATCTGGAGAGAGCATACACTAGCAGCTTTACAGCACATCTAAAAGCTCTAGAAAAGGAAGCAAATGCACCCAAGAGGAGTAGACAGCAGGAAATAATCAAAACTCAGTGCTGAAATCAGCCAAGTGGAAACGAAAAGAACTATAAAGAATCAACCAAACCAGGAGCTGGTTCTTTGAGAAAATCAACAAGATAGATAAACCCTTAGCCAGACTAACTAGATGATACTGTGATGATACTGGCAGATGCACTTGAAAGTAACATTTAAAAAAACACTTCTGAAATTAAATGGAAACAATTACCTGCTCCGCCAGTAGGGAAGCCAAGCTTGAATAGGCATCAGCAAAATCTGGACCATATTTAATGGATTCCTTCAGCAGCATGATGGCTTCTTCTGTCTTCTCCTGGGACCTGCAGATGACAGAGGGAGGCCACCTTTCATGAGCACTTGCTGCAATCCTCTGCTTAGACTTCAACATTTCATAGCTTTTAGCAAAGATTAGGTAGTTCGTCCTGGATTTTACTGTGTTTGATGTAGATGTTTACTGTGTTTACATGTAGATGTTATGCCAGTTGTGTCTGGATTCTCACTGGAAAGCAGTGAGGAGATACTGGAGATTCATCACTGACTCTGGCTGCTGTGGTTTGAATGTGGTGAGCCCTGCAGGCTCCTGTCCCTGAGCAACATTTGCTCCCCAGCTGGTGCAGGTGCTGTTATGGAAAATTGTGGACTGTTAGGTCTTGGGGCCTAACTGCATGATGGGAAGGGTGTAGATGTAGATTACTGGGGAGAGGCCTCAAGGTTGTACAGACTGTCCATTTTTTTTTTTTTTTTTTTTTGCTTGACTGTGGACACAATACCATCTTTTATAACTGGGAACCCAAGAAAATGTTTTCTCTCTTAAATTTCTTGTCAAGTATTTGGTCTTAGTAGCAAGAAAAGTAGCTAACACACCTGCTATGCACTGTTGGGAAGTTTTACTGAAGAGTCTGTAAGCCTGTTAACAAGAAACACTGAACCTCAGGCCAGCACTCTGGGGACATCACCTGGGCAGCATGGAAGTGGGTACAGTGATGTGAAGATGGCCCGTCCTCATTTCTAATAGCACCACAGGTCCAAATCCATTTTACAAAAACAATTTTATGTTTATAAATGTGTATCTCTGTATGTAAAGTTCATGTGCAGCTCCAGACGAGGGCACGGGATGCCCTGGATCTGGAGTTATGAGTGTTATGATCCAATGACATAGGTCTCATAGGGAACTCAGGTCCTCTGAAAGAACAACTAATAATCTTAAAACTACTGAGCTTCACAGTCTGATTTCTTAGTGATGGCTGCTGGTCTAGGACAAACCCGGCTAAAATGTCCAGCTACGATTTATATCCACAAAAGAAAGCATCACACACAATTTATGAAACTGGAAAACACTGTGACCAGTGGCTGGAAGGGGAAGTGAATGTGTTGTTATGCTCTCACTACAAACTGGCTCTGCCTCTGTCAGTCGATCTGCTCCAGGACCTGAAGCCTGTGAGTCCTCTCCTCAGGTGAAAAGGCCTCTCCTGTTGGTGCTACAGGGAGACAGTGGATCTCACTACCTCATTCTTAGGCATTAATCCTTCTGCTTACTGAAATAACTTCCACAAATACTGATTTTCAGTGCCAGCTATTGTAAATGTGGAAAATAAAGTGTATTATGAAGAACAGAAACCCTGGAACCACAGACAGCCCATGGCCTCAAGGATCTAGGCCTAAGCCTTGAGGGAACCTTTTCCCACTAGGGACTAAACCAGAGTCTGGTGCAAGTGTTTTTACTATTCCACTCAGTAAAGACTGTGTACTGGGTGTTCTCATAAATTCTCATGGCATTATGAGTTCAGTCCTTACTGCAGCCCCATGTGACAGATATTGTGAAGAGAAACGTTCACATGCAGCAGAGTCAAGTGGCTCGAGCACACACTAAGGTCCTCTTGCAAATGTTCCTCCAGTGTAACACAACTGCTTTATTTTCCTTAGGACAGGCCCAACTCTGTGTGCTAGGTCAGCCTTGAAATCCCCTGAGGAAAAACTCCCACATAAGAACAGTTTAAAATATGACACTAGAATCCTAATACTCTGAGTGTGTGTTCTATGTGGTCTTTGTGTTGGATCCCTTTTTTAAAATCCCATAGACCAGTCCAAAGGCCTGCACATAGTAAAACTCCAGTAAGTGCTAAATTATTATGATTATTGTTGTTGTTGTTGTTGTTGTTATCTTTTTGTTTGTTTTGCTTTGTTATATTTTATGAGACAGGGTTTCTATGTGTAACAGAGCCCTGGCTGTCCTAGATTCGATCTGTAGATCAGACTGGCCTCAAACTCACAGAGATCCAACTGCCTTTGCCTCCTGAGTGCTAGGATTAAAGGCCTGCAACACCACACCTGGCCCATGCTAAATTATTTTTAAAGCATGGTTTTAGTATTGTACTTCTGGACCATTGTTCATGTACTTGCATGTCCTACTTCAGCCTCCTAAGCACTGGGATTTAATCATGGCTACTTATTTTAACTCTCAGAAGTCTACCCTCAGTTGTAAGAGCTCGCTGTTCACAGTGTGATTTATGTACCTCTGTGAATGTCACCTGGCAGTTTGATGCACAATAGAACCTCGGGCCCCATTCACACTTCCCAGGTGCTCTGTGTGGGTACTGAGACCTCAGCATACCTACATCATGTCTTCTCAGGGACAAACAAGGTCATTCATTCCTAACAGCTGCCCTCTCTCCTACTCCCTGCAGGCTCAGGCTCTGTAAGATACAGTCTGAATGCTTCAATGCCAGAAGCAGCTTGTTACCAGTTACCTTCACCTAGGAGGGAGACTCCTATCATAGACCTGAGAGTTAACAATCATGGTTTCAAAAGTCCTTAGAGTTAGGAATTCAGTTTGGTAGATGTGGTGGTTTGAATTAAAATGATTCTCATAGGCTCATAGGGAGTGGCATTATTTGATGTGTGGCCTTGTTGGAGTAGGAAGTGTGTCAGTGAGGGGTGGGTTTCAAGGTTTCAAATGTTTGTTTAAGTCAGGCCCAGTGCCTTTCTCTTCCTGCTGTTTGTTGAGCTAGACATAGAGCTCTCTGTTCCTTCTCCAGCACCATGTCTGCCTGTACAGTGCCATGCTTCCCACCATGATGATAATAGACTAAACCTCTGGACCGGTAAGTCAGCATTTTTTTAACCTTGGTAATTTGACCACTGATTTTATGGTTAGAATTCCAAAGAGTCTTCACTAAGTTTAATTTAGAAATGCTACTTAAATCCAAGGGAAGATATAGACTTACAAAATTAAGGTGGAAAATTAGTCTCTATAGGACATTATTTAGCTGAAAATTCTTCAAAATCGGCAGGGGGGGAACCACAATAATTCTATAATAATGGGTTAGTGGTGCCTTTCATTTGTAATAACTCATGTCAGTTAGAATGAAAACTTAGACCTTTCATAAGTGAATGTAGAGAGATTAACTACCACTTAACACAGCCTGTGAATGTATATCTTGAGGATTCCATTAATGTCCATCTGATACAGTGGAAATAGAGCCATCAAAGCTTCTCTCAGGGAATTCTGAAAAAGAGGGGATCCTGGAAGGTTTTTTCTTTTTCCCCTCAAGAGGCTAGTGAGACACTAAGCACTAGGATCCTAACACTCAGAGTGACCTTTATTAAATGTCAGCCTCCACTGTGAGTGGACTTTGGATCTTTGTAGTGGCCCTCACAGGCCTACAGGTTGGAATGCTTGGTCACCAGGGAATGGCACTATTAGGAGGTGTAACCTTGTTGGAGGAAGTATGTCATTGGGGGTAAGCTTTGAGGTTTCAGATGCTCAAGCCAGGCCCAGTGTCTCTTCCTGCTGCCTGCTGATGTAAACGTAGAATTCTCAGCTACCTCTCCAGTACCTTGTCTGTCTACATACCACCATGATCCCACCATGATGATGATGGACTAAATCTCTGAAATTATAAGCCAACCCCAATTAAATTTATAAGAACTGCTTCTAATCTGGGTGGTGGAGGTGCATTTCTTTAATCCCAGCACCTGGGAGGCAGAGACAAATGGATCTCTGTGGTCTACAGAGTAAGTTTCATCCAGAACAGCCAGGGCTACACAGAGAAACCTTGTCTCAAAAGAAAGAGAAACAAACAAACAAATAAAGAGTTACTGTGGTCATAGTGCCTCTTCATGGCAAGAGAACACCACCTATGATAATCTACTAATCTTTTGTTTTGTATCTAATCCCACTCCAATAACCTGCATATAGTAAAAAACTTCAAAGCCACCCCAGTGATGGATGGAGGAATGACAATGAACCCTGCCATTATAGAGACCCTTTCTCTAATGGAGCACCCTGGACCACGAGTCACACACACATAACTCGGCATCATATAAGCTTCAATCATAAATACAAAGCTTTAACAATTTGCAGCAAGATTCAACTCTCTTAAATTACCCCTGCCCCAGGAACTTCCAAAGGCTAAAGTTCCTCAGAATGAGTTCCTGAGACCAATAACTTCCTCGGTATGTATTTAATAAGAAAAATATCAAGTAAAAACTAGATCTTGCTCAGAATGTGACGATCTTGCAGCCCACACCTGTGTTTTCACAGGGAACTTCACTGTGGCTCTGCTTCCCTCTTGTCAAGTAAAAGCATGCCCAGAGGCTCACTTCCCTGGCTCCATCTTAATGAGAGATATTTAGCAAAGGCATTAAGGATTTGCCCCATTTCCTTTCAATAATTAGAGACATGTTAAGTTTGTTAATTTACAAAACTTTCTCGATTCCTGTCTGCTGTCCCACATTCATCTCAGCAGAAGCAGCTGCTTGCTTTAAGAAAGAATTGACACAGGATGAATTTAGAAAATGTCAGTAGCAGAAACAAGGCTGGTAACTTGTAAGCAGCACTAGAGTTCCTCCTCAAGAGTAGGAGACCCATAACTGGTCAGTTTATAGTGAGTAAGATACTTCAGATACTCAACCATAAATGTATGTCTGTATCACACTTTTGCCCTCAACACTCAGGGCTCTGTGTTGAAGGAGTAAAAAGACTGTAATAGCCAGAGGTGGTAGATGATATAAGGAGAGAATGTTTCCCAAACATAATAGGATAGGTGTATCAATGAACTCATGATGATTATGCCAGTATTCACAAGACCATGCAAGGTCAAGTCAGACAAAATGCCAGCAAAGAGGTGGGGAAGTAGGCACAAAGTATCTTGGGGGGGGGGGGAAGGAAAGAAAAGAAAGAAGAAAAGGAAAAAGGAAAAGGAAAAAGGGAAAGGAACCCCATCCAGCCTGCTGGTGGAGTAAAGGGTGGGCAGCAGGCTGTGAGCAGCAGGCGTTCCTCTGTATAGAGTGGGGTGTGGGCAGCAGGCGCTCTTCTGCATGGAGTTGGGGGTGGGCAGCAAACGCTTCTGGGATCCTCTGCGTCACTCTGCTTCTGTTACTGTATCGTTGTGCTTTACTACTACTGGATCAAAAATGAGATTTCCACAAATGAAGAAGATTTGATTTCTACATTTATGGCAGGAGATAGCACCAGCTCTTCTAAAGAACTGATATGTAAAATTCAAGCTACAGTTATTGAAGAATATGGTCCTTGTAAGCATGAGCTTTCTAGGGCTCTGCCTCTCTACACAGGGTGGGAAGAACTGCTGAGTGATCATGGCTAGTGCAGTGGACAAAGCCTACTACACAAACACAAGGACCTGAACTTGACCCCTAGCAGGTAAGTGTGATATTACACTTGTACTCCCAGCACTCGGCAGATGGAGACAGGTGGATCTTGGGCCCTAGGACTCACTGGCCAGGCAGCCTAGCCTACACAACAAGTACCAGGGCAAAGAGAGGTTCTATCTCAAAAGACACAGTAGACAACACATGAGGCTTACCTCTGTACTTCACACTCATGCACATGTGTCCCCACATACATACAGACACCAGATACAGACCACACACAGAGAGATGCTCATTGTAGCTAAAATTCAAGGACAAGATCACAGTCACACCTCTCCCCACTGATCCACCCTGCCAGACAGAAAGTGAGGTGTTGATGGTGCAAAGTCCCAGAGTGTGTGTCCACAAGGCATTAGACATGGTGAAGGCTGAGATCAGTCACATAAGGGCCAACACAGAGCACAGCTCCAGAAGCTTTGATCCCAGGTCTCTCTCCGTGGGCGTGGGGTACATCATCACCCTGGGAGATCACTGCATTGCACCGGGGTAACAGAACACCTGCCTCCTGAGGCTCAGGATATACAGAACCAGTTCTGGGCTACAGATGTGTGAAGGTAGTACCAAACCAATTATAACATCAAGGTCAAAACTAGTCCCAAGTAGCATGACTTCAAAGCACACACGCATGCTAAGCCCTGTAGGAACTTCAATAGGGCAGGAACATGGTTCTACCACTGGGATCTGGAGGAGAAGGTGGCAAGGAATTGTTGTCCACAGCTGGGGGCTAAGTGGATGGTCATTGTGCTGGGTTTCTGCTAGGCACTGGACTAGGTACTGTTTCTGTCCATCTCATCTTCAGTTGCTGAGTGACTTGGGCCAGTTGTGGTCCCCAACCCTGACTGTATAGTGTCTCAGCAAAGGTGGATGCTGCAGCAGCTATTTCTGTGGCTGAAGAGAAAGGGACTTTTAAGTTCTTTTTTGTTTTGTTTGTTTTTTGATACAGGGTTTCTCTGTGTAGACCTGGCTGTCTTGGAACTCACTCTAGACCAGGCTGGCCTTGAACTCAGAGATCTACCTGCCTCTGCCTCCTGAGAACTAGGATTACAGTCATGAACCTTCACTTTTTAACTTCAGCACAAAATGCCAGTTTAGTGGCTAACTGCACTTTCCCTGGCCCTTGCCCACCATGCACCAAGTGAGCACATCAGCTGTGTTCTGCTTCGGCCTCTTGGCCTGACATCCTCCACTCACCCTCACGGTGACCTATTTGTAGTGACTTCTAGCCTTACCTGCTTCTAGCTCTCCCACATCTTGGTCTACTTCGTGCCTACACCTCTGTACATCTTCTCCAGTTTCCAAAGCCCAGCTCATCATCTGCAGTGTTCTATATTACCTTCCTCTGTCATTTAGCAATGCAACCTCTGGGTAATGAAAATAAACGGAACTGTTTCCTTCAGAAAGGCCATTAGGAAGTCTGTACAAGGCCAGGTAAGCTTTTACACAGCTTGCTATCTTGGGAGCTGGGGAGCTATTTAGGAAAAACAGGAAAGGAACGTAAAGACAAGGGGTCAAAGAGCAGAGTTCAATCCTGGGTTGATGACAGGCCTAGGTTAGGGTCACAGAGCTCTACAGGTGCCTTGGGTTCCTGACCTGTGAAATGAGATGAAGATGGTAACACATCTCAGCACAGGTTGTTTTAAGAATTATGTAATGCAGCTATATACAGGCACACATATACTTCAAGTGTACCATGTATATAACTTACTTGTCAGTTACAAAGTTAGCTACTCACATGATTTCATCCACTCGATTCGGAGACTCACACTGAGACATGGCTCCTTCTCCCTTTGCAGGAGTTTTAGGATCCCCAATCCCTCTTCCCTGGTCACATCAGGAAAAGCACCGTTAAAAATGAAAGGCCCCAGAAACCAGTGCAGTCTAACACAGATGTAAATCTGGACTGTTAATCTGGGGAACTGCTGGGTGGGAAGGGAAGCCTTATGCTGGTGAGTCAGTAGGTTTTCTCACGGCCCAGCAGTCTTTGCCATGTTCTAAGCATACTTTCCTATAGAGGAACTCAGATATCATCAGAGAAGGTAGACTGGATTAACACCTTCAGCTTGTTCCCCAGCAGGAGGAATCAGGACAGAACCCCTGCCCCAGAGCCATGCTGTACAGTTTGAGCACAGAGCTCTGGACATCATTCCTGAAAAGGAGTCTCACTCTGCAGCCTGTCATTCAGCTTGGCTTCTTAGAAAAGAAATACACATTGAAAAGGTCTCTGACCAGTGCTATAGAAGCCAGTTCCCTGTGGAGACATCTGTGGGGTTTTCTACCCACTCAGCGATTTGAGCCATAAACAAAAGCACAGACACTGTAGTGCCATTCGAACCTCACAACTTCACATGGTGCTCACAGAGGTTCTAAAGTGAAGTAAAGGCGCTGCCTACAGCTAGCTGTCTCAGAAACTAGAACCCACTCTTTTCATGCCTTTTGATCTGTTATTATTTTATGCTTTAAGATTTATTTTTATTCATGCGTAGTTGTATGTGTTTCTGTGCACATGTATTGGGGTGCCTATGAAGTCCAGAAGAGGCATTAGATCCTCTGGAGCTGGAGTGATAGGCAGTTATGAGCTGCCCAAAGTGAGTGCTGGGAGCTCAGTTCTGGTCCACTCAAGAGCAGTGTTTGCTCTTAACTATTGAGCCATCTTAGCAGTCCCTCCTGAGTTTGTTCTAACTCCAGACAAGCCTGGCTTTGTTTTTAACCTTAATCCAAGCTGAGCACGACTCCTGGTCAGGCCTGTCACTTCCCTCAGAGAACACTGCTTTCTTTGAAGTATATTATAGAATATACTTACTTGGAAGGGCTGTACCCTACTGAGCCCTTCATAAAGACTTACAAGGAACTAGAAGCATTGGAAAGCTATTTGCCCCATCCTCCACTGTGCAACATAACACATCCTAAGTTTTTTTGGGCTGTGTAACCCTTCTTAGTGTCCTGTGACAGACAATCTATGGACTGATCTCAGAAAGAAACCCTGAGATATATCACTTTTAACTAACAAGAAAAAGAATTAATTACAATGAGAGTGTACAAACACCTCATCCCTAGGAAGAGGCATCAGCAGCACAATGAAATGAGGGTTTCTGGAACTCTGCAGGTCACCTAGCCAGCAGAAGCCAGTACTTACTTGAGGAGATTCCCCAGATTGAAAAGTGCACGGTTGTGCTGCGGGTGGAGCTGCAATGCCTTCTGGTAGTACATCTTAGCTTCTGCCATGTCCTTGGTCAGTGTCCCAAGGTTGTTCAGTGCACTTGCGTGGCGTGGGTACAGCCTGGAAAATTGAAGTGTTAAACTCAGACTTCTACACTGGCACTTTAAGCATGCCACAGCCTAAATGAACTCTGAAGCCTTCCTTGTAATGGAGTGATTGTGTCATATCTTAAGGGCCAAGTGCTTTTGCATCTAAATAAAAACAACAGAAGGCAAAACCTTTAAACTCAGGTATAAGGGAATAAACCCTGATACTGCAAGAGTAAATAATACAAAAATATACAAGGGTAAATACATTTTAGTCCTTCAGAGGCTGCTTATATACCTTCTGACAAGGGATCTTCCTTGGTGGGAACTATGTTGAGGTCTGACATCCCACCAGTTCCTGTTCAGTTTACAGCTGGTGTGAGGCCCCTCAGGGAGGGATCTTGTCAAATATCTTTGGACCTGAACCTAAGTAAGACTGCCTCGACCAAGAAAAAATGGAAGTTACACGACATATCACCATAAAAGAACACCTGATCTTGGCCCTTTCTCCCATTTTCTGTCATATCCACTTAGCTTGATACAGTTCTTAGACTCTTGAGAATAGTTCAGACACAAAATTTAACATGCAATGAAGTAAAAGCTAGCCTTCCTAAAATGAAAATAAAAATAAAAAGTAGGGTGGAGTATGTTTTAGCAAACTAAATTACTCAGATTAAGGGGGCGGGTCAATTCAGTCTTTTATTCATTATAGTAGAACCGACATGCAGTCAGCCTTTTCTGACTGTTCTGGACAAACTAACAGGCTTTTGTCACACACCTGCAGAGCAGCCCTTCAATGCAGAAAAAAAAAAAATCCAAGACAATGCTCATCCCAACCCCAACATGTGCTAATGCAAGTGACATTTTCCCATAAGTCAACTCATTTAAAATTCCTTATGTAGTGTATAGCATAGGGGAAAGGGAGCCTGGGGGAAATGAACTAAAGCAGTAGATCTCTCCCTCCCTCTCCCTCCTCTCTTTTTCCTGTCTCTCTCTCTTTCTTATACACACACACTCACTCACACACACACACACACACTCACATGAAACACTTGTCCTCTTAGGTGTTAAAAGGCAAATTACTCCTGTTGATCCATTTGTTTTCCTGAATAATATATTAGTCATACAACCCTCAGCAAATAAGCAAATTGTTATGAATTAGAACCTCTATTTAGAATATTTTTATTATTTTCTCTGAGCAATTCAGTTAAATTATGCTCTAATATGAACCAGTTCTCAGAGGGAGAAATGAAATCAATGCAACATGTAAAAATGTTGGCTACAGAGATACTTACTCACTCCAAAAATGTTGACTTCTATCTTAACATCATCTTTACTGTCAGGTCCAAAAGAAACTCCATACAAATGGCTCTCTGTGATGACATTAGCATATAAAGTGCATGGGCTTCCCTCCCCAGGTTCTCATTCCCTCATCATCCTGCTATTTTAACTATGTGCTCTTTTGGCCCCTCTTCCTTGGTCTCCTTTGCCCTCATTCTCTTTGTTTACCTCTCTTGCTCCCCACCCCTCCTTACAACCAAGTCCAGTTGTTCTGTCCACTACTTCCTTTCCCTGTTCTGGACTCTTCTGGATGGCTCTGGCTGTACACTCTTCCTCCTATCTATAATAAAAATTCTCCCCTCAACTATACTTTGGAGCAATCATGTCCCCAGTTAGTGTTAGAGAAGCACACTTTGTATGGGAACAAGCTAAAGTCAATAACTCTCAGTAGCCTATAAGATGTGAATTCCCAATTTATGGGTTACTGTTAGTAAGGTTTGTGTGGGTATGTATGTATGTGTGCATGTACGTATGTCTGTGCAGGGGAGGTTGCTTAGCGTCCTGCTCTATCACTTTCTGCCTTACTTCTTTGAGACAGGGTCTTTCCCCAAACCTGGACCTAGGCTGACAGCCAGTGAGCCCCACGGATCTAGTCTCCACCTGCACAGTGCTGGGCTTACAGGCAGAAGCAGCCATACTTGGCTCTTTACGGGAGTGCTGGGCCCTGAACTCAGGTTATCATGCTTGTTCATTAAGAGCTTTTACCCACTGGTGCCATCTCTCCAGCCCCTGTCTGTAAAAGCTCACAGATACAGCTATTTTGGACTAAAGTTTGGATTTGTATTTTGTTTCACTGATGTATTTGAAAATTTTAAAGTTAAGGATGTTATAAAATTTTAACATTTCAGTACCTTAGCAGTAATTTTATTGTTCAAATAACATCAATTCATATGCTATAGTTCACTACACTCTTTCAAAGCATACACACCAGGCCAAGTGTCTAATTTTCATGCCACAAATTAATTTATTTGAAGTTAAATACCCTAAGGTTGGATGTTTATTTTCTATTTCTTGTTGAAAAAAATTATAGAAATGTGACTAGGAAAAATATACCTCTGCGATTGAAGCTCAATTTCACTGGACTGGAGTAGTACAAAATAAGTGTCTCTTCAGAAGTCAATAGACTGTTAATTTTGCATATATTAAGTGTTTGGTTTCTTCTATGCCATAAATTCAATTATTCTGTCACTAATTGGCCCCTGAGAGAGACTGCTAATCTTCCTGGTCAGTTTCTTTGATTGTCTGAAGTGATTCCTGGCACCCAGCAACCGGCTCTGCTGCTTTACCTTTGGCTCATGTGCTCCTGGAACTGTGTCGTGATAACAATTCTTAGCATGAACACACACTGTCTGGTGATTGAGTTAGGGACAACAGTGGGCAGAAAGGTATGTCTGTGTTCTTAATAACAACTTTCAGCTTAGGAGAGCATAGGGTGTTGTGGTGGTTTGAATATACTTGGTCCAGGGAGTGAGTGGCAGTATTAGTAGGCGTGGCCTAATTGGAGAAAGTGTGTCACTGTGGGGGTGGGCTTTGAGACCCTCATAGCTGCTGGAAGCCAGTCTTCTGTTGGCTTTCAGAACAAGATGTAGAACTGTAGAACTCTCAGCTCCTTTAGTACCACACTTGCCTGGATCCAGCTATGCTCCCTGCCATAATGATAATGGACTGAACCTCTAAACCTGTAAGCCCCAATTAAATGGTGTCCTTTATAAGTTGCCTTGGTTATGGTGTCTGTTCACAGTAGTAAAACCCTAAGACAGGTGAGAAGGGCACATATTCTGAATGGCTATCCTGACCGCTAGGGACCATTACTGGCATACAACTGGAAGTCGGTAGGCTGTGGAATATCTAGTAATACCCTGGTCAGTCCTGGATGTTCTGCCCTCATTGCTTACAGCTCTCTGAGAAGTACCACTCACCACGATGGTGCTGTCGCTAAGCATCCTGTGACTGAGTGCTGGACACTGCCATCATGCAGGCTTCCTCTCCACAAGTATTTATTAAGCACCTACAGTTGGCCACACCCTCTGCCAATGGTCCAGAACATCGAGATAATTGCCCTTGCTGCCAGGCAGTAAAAGAGGAAACAGTGAGTCTGGGGGAGCATGGAGAACATGTATGACTGGGCCACCTCGTTCCTCAGGTATTCCACAGTGAAGATTTCAAAGGAGGGACAGTGTTGATGGGGACTAGAGCCTGATGATGGAGAAAAAGGGAGAGAAAGGAAGGTGTTGTGAAGGCTAATATTATGTTTTAAGTTTTAATTGCTTTGCTTAAGAGATCTATAAAACAGAAATGCCTCTAACCTGTAAGCCCCACTTGCCCAAGGATAGTTAACTTCCTGGAGTGCTGGGGGCTGTGGTTCAGGTCATGATAATAAGCCACGGTATTTTCACTTCCATAAACAAGGCTGGGTGCCCCAACTGCACAGGATGTGCTTCATTATAGCTACATAGGCACACATGCAGGAAGTATGTCAGGATGTATGTGTGTTCCTGATTGAACAAAGGAGGTAAGTATGAAGCTTTGCGGGTTTTGCTTTTATAAGCACCCGATTAACGTAATTTGGGGCCATTCTCTGAGATCCAGGCCACTGTCCATCTTCCTAGCCAGCCTTTAAAAGCTTGCTTCAAATTTGCCTCAAAAATTGTGGTAGTGGTCTTATTCTCACCCAGTGGGATTAATAGTGTTCTGTATGAATACAGTCCATGAATGAAGCTGTGTGAGATTTCTGAGCGCTTGTAACAACATTCCAAGTGAGCAAGACAGGAGTCTGGTAACCTCTGTTCTTTTATAACACGGATTTGTTCTTGAAGTGTGCTTTCCTGTCCTTCTCAGGTGTAATAACAGGAGTGAGCTTTATTTCAGATTACCCATCTTCTTACCCATTATTATTCAACATGATACTGTCCTTGTGACTATTTACAGCCTAAGCTCATGTGACCTTGCACAGAACTTGAACATAAGTGAAGTTGCTCACATGACTTTGCCTAATCCCCAGAATGCCCTCAGAATGTAAATTACTTGATGCTCTGATTAAAGTTGACTATTTATTACATGTGCCTTTAGTCCACCTCAGTTTTAGGCTCCACTCTCCCAAGTTCACACTGCCAAATAGATGGCGCTATTCCATGGAAAGGAAGCAAGGCTAAAGAACTTAGGGAACCAAAGACAGTTTACGGAGACTAGTGGGCAGTTTCTGCAGAGAACGTGAGTAACTGGGTGTGTAGTACAGGAGAAGGGTCTGGAAATGCCCTGTAGCCTGCCAGGCAGGTGGCTGTGATAATGGGAAGACAGACGATGCAGAGACAAATCTGAGGGCTGACAGGACATGAAAGAAAATGAAGGCCCAAAAAGAAAGCCCAGAAGAAGAGAGGAGGGGAGAACTGTTTATTAAGGGTTTGGAAGAGGGAGAATACTCTACAGAAATATCTGGTAAACCAGCAGCATGTATCACCATGCTAAAACCCAACCAGGTAAAGGGTGTCCAACTTGAAGATGAGGGTGGGTCAGAAAAGTCAAGTGCTCAGATACTCAGGTGGTTCCACAGGCCCACATGGGAGGCAGCTGGTGACCTCAGAGAGCAGTTCCAGGGATCCTAGGGAGAGGGTCTGTGGAAGCAGGAGGGACACAAGGAAGATACTGTAGATGTCTAGGAGATTATGTCACTGGGAGCAAAAAGGGAATAGAATCAACAGCCCACATGGCAGTCAGAGAAGAAATCGAGACAAGCTTATGTGTGGAGTTGTTTAAAATTGGAGCAACTAAAGAATATTTATAAAGCAACAGAAAGTGCCAGAAGGACAGTCACAGCAACAGAGTTAAATAAAGGATTGCTAGTCAGATTATCTCAGTGCTGGATATTATGGGATCCTGGGCAAAACTTAAGGAAGAAGCAGAGCAGCAGATACACTGGTGGATAAAATGCTCACTGCTCATGTGTAAAGACCAGAGTTTGGATATCCAGAATCCACATAGATGTCAAGGGGATAGAGAGACAGGGAGTTCTCAGGGCAAGCTGGCTGGCTAGACTAGCTGTATGACTTCTGTGAACCCAGAGGTCCAGGCTCAGTGAGTAAGTTGGACCTTGTTTAAGTTACTTTTGTATTGCTATGGTGAGACACCATGGCCAAGTCAAATTATAGAAGAGGAATTTATTTGGAGCTTACGGTTTCAGAGAGTTAGAGTATATGACCATCATAATAGCGAGGCAGACAGACAGGCATGGTGCTGGAGCAGTAGCTGAGCTTGAAACACAACCAGAAGGGAGGGAGGGAAGGGGAGAGGGAGAAGGAAGGGGAGAGGCAGAGGGAAGGGGAGAGGTAGTGAGAAGGATAGAGATTGAGGGAAGGGGAAAGGGGAGAAGAGAGGGAGGGGGAGAAGGTGATTGACTCTGAATGGTCAAAGTCGACCCACAATGACACACCTCCTCCAACAAGGCCATGCCTCCTAATCCTTTCCAAACAGTTCCATCAACTAAGGAACAAATACTCAAATACTTGAGATTATGTAGGCCATTCTCATGCAAACATCCACGGACCTCAATTAAAGATTCTAACCATTAGTCTTAGGCTTCCACACCTGTACACACATGGAGGAAATGGCTCATTGGCTTCTGGAAGCAGCAGGGGCAGCTAAGTTTAAGTCCTGAAGCAGTCTGATGTGGACCTCTCCTTCAGGGATGAAGGTCCTTGTAGAAAGTTTCAACCCAGTCAGTGAGGTTCACTGGCACTATGCAGTCATCCCCCTAACACGGGAGCTCTGGATTTAAGCTTGAATCTTATTTGAAAGAATTCACCTCACAGAACCATTAAGGGTAAGGCTCGAACAAACTTCTGGATATAATGGCCCAATTGGTTAAGTGTCCCCATCACAAGCCTATCTGGTGGCAGGAGGAACAGAGGCCTGAGGTAAATCTCATATGTTTGTTAGAAACTACAAGATATCTTGATAGCAACTGCAGCCTTTTAGCCTTTATACTATACTTAGATTTTGTAAACAGTTTGGGCAATTTAGACAGTTTAAAATTACATATATTTATTTGGGCATTGTAGTTGTGGTGGTCTGAATAAGAATGGCCTCCACAATCTCATGCATTTGAATGCTTAGTGGGATTAGGAGGTGTGACCTTGTTGGAGGAGGTGTGGCCTTGATGGAGGAGGTGTGGTCTTGATGGAGGTGAACACTGCTGTTTCAAAAGCCTATGCCAAAGTCTCTCACTGCATACTACCATGCTCCCTCCTATGATAAGAATGGACCAACCCTTTGAAACTATAAGCAAGTTGCTAATAAAATGTTTTCATTTATAGGAATTGCCTTGGTCATGGTATCTTTTCATAGTCATAGAAATGTGACTAAAACAGTAGTGGACAACTATAATTTCAGCATTTGGGAGGCTAAGGCAGAAGGATTGTTCCAAGTTCAAAGCCAACCTGTGCCACGTGGTCCGGGTGACAGGTGGAATAGTAGGGGTGGTGGCCTGGTTAGGATTTGGTTCTGAAGGGCATTTGCTAAGTGATTTGGACATAACTTTAAGCCTATTACAGGAATAATAATGAGGTGGCAACACTGTCATCATTAGCACAGTCAAACTCTATTCTGATGAAAAGCTATGAAATCTAAGACACTTCAGCTCCCATACATTTTGGGTAATACTGGGCTATCTCATACCACTTTGTTCCTCCTCCAGTTTGAAGGCACTCATTTTCAGCTGCCAGAAATGGAGATGCTACCAAGATCATCTCTCATCTCCACAGAAACCTGGGCATAATGCCTGGCTGGTAAAGGGGTGATTAGATTGATGTCTACTCAGGACAGTTCTGAGGGGTCAGCCCCACTGCATGCAGAAGTCCTCAGGGTCAGTGAGCCTGATGCAGTTCACTGCATCCCCATGGCCTTTCCACCCTGCGCTCCGCTTCCTTCCTGTGTTTATGAGAGTGCTCTGGAAAGATTTCCTGCATGCAAACCTCTGCCCTGGAGTCTAATCCTGCAAATCCTCATCTAAGCTAGTCAAATGAAAGTGAGGCACGGGGAGGAGGAGACACGGCATGAAGCTGCCAAAGATAAATAGTGACGACTTCATTTTGAAACCCAGTTGAAGAATTGGCCACAATTTCATTAAAATTCAGAATCTTTCTAAATAATGTTAATTCCTTAAACTTTATGAATATGAGACATATGTATATGTGTGTATACATGCATGTGTGTATGTGACATTTATGTGTGTTTTGTATGTATCTATCTATGTATGTAGATTAAGAATGTAATTTCTCCTTGGTTCATCAACAGGAAGAAACAAAAATAATTTCAAATACTTCCTTGTGGTAATTGGAAAGCTCTTTAGACCTTCACAGATAAAACACCATACCAGCCAAAGAAATCATCTCCCTGAGGCTAAACCTAGCTAACAAACTATATTAAGATTTTAATTCTTTCCAGAGACACAAGACGACACACGGTGTCATGATTACAAGAAAGACATTTGAAATGTTCCCTCTGGGCAGACCGTAAAGCTTTTAGAAGCACTCGTTGACTCCTGATATTTAATGATGGAACTCCAGCAGCATATAAACAGCATTTTAAAGGAATTACAACGAGCTCGTGCTCACACACTAGAGGCATCAAGAATGGTGGTTGATTAGACACCTCAGGTTTCCCCAAACCCTAATGACAACCATGCTTCTGTAATATTTATTCCTCTATTAGTTCATTTTCCACAGACAGTCATCTCAATTTAATGGGATCTCCCTGAAGAATTCTAGTCATCATGTGTAGGAGGAAATACAAAGAACTACATCAATGGGCTCTGTTCTCCTGCCAAGTCTATTCTATACATTGAACAAACTGCAATAGATTTTAGTTCAATTCTTTCCCTGTACTAGACAATCAGATAGTGGGTGGATGTATTCTTTCCCTTTCTTGTACCTGTGGTAAAATATGTGGCAGAAGCAACTTGGTGGGGGGGGGGGAAGAGGGAGGATTTACTTTGAGAAGATAAAAATGTTTCATGGTAGAGAATAAGGCTGCTTGCTCATACCTATCCCAAGGGGTAATCCTGGCACTCAGCCAGCTTCCTCCTTTCCCCTTTCCATTCAGCTAAAGACCCCAGCTTGTGGAGTAGTGCCAGTTACATTCAGAGTAAGTCTTCTCTCTTTGGAAATACCCTCACAGACACACTCAGAAGTATCCCTCATCAACGACCTAGGTGTTTCTTAGCCAGTCAAGTCAACAATGGAAATTACCCATCACTTTGGACTTTTCTTTTGTACAAGAGAAAAATTTAGTTGGCCTGATACTTCCTGTGGTAGTTTGAATGAGAATGGCTTCTATAGGCACATATATTTCAATGCTTCGTCCCTAGCTAGTGAAGCTGTTTGAGAAAGATTAGGAGGTATGATGTCATTGGAGAAGGTGTGTCATTGGGGCAAGCTTTGAGGTTTCAGAACCCCACGCCATTCTCAGTTTTCTCTCTGCCTTGTATCTGTGGATCAAGATGTGAGCACTTAACTACTGCTTCGGTGCCATGCCCACCTGTCTGCTGCCATGCTCTGTACCATGATGGTCATGTACTTTCCCTTTGAAACTGTAAGCACCCCCAAAACGGTTTCTTCTTTAAGTTGTCTCGGTCATTATATCTTAGCACAGCAATAGAAAAGTAATTAAGACAACTCCCCATGAGCACCCCCACACCCCCACACCCCAAAGGAGCAAGGCTATTGCCCTCTGCTGTTGGTTGCTCACTATAACTAAATGGTAAGAGCCTATTGCTGCAGATACAACTTTGATTGTAGCACGTGGAGAGATCAAGCTGGAACTGTCCTGAAAACTTTTTCCCTGCAAGTTAGATTTCTAAGTTTCAGAGAGGCTATCTAGGCTGTTGAGGGAGAAAAACCCACGAGTGGAATTATGCTGTGGTGAACTCTGCACGCAATACTGACTGATTTGCCAGGCAAGATGTGCTCACTGGTGCAATTGTAGCCTAAAGGATATGGGTGTAATCAATCATTTTGGACTGACTTTAAGAGTGTTTACACAGGAATTCATGCCTGGTACTATGAACCTCATTACAATGTCTACCTGAGTGGTTTTAGAGTAAACATCATATCATCTGACTGCATTAAGGCGACTGTCGTGGCTACGTTTTCTGTTGGTTTACAAGAGAGCCATTTTTGTAAGAATTGTCTGGGTGGTAGAAGGTTATAGACCCGCTATCTGGATAGAATCTTGCACATTGTCAGGGATGATACCTCTACATGATGAAGGTTCCATGGAACCTTACCTGATAGAAGAGTCTTATATCTTCCTTCTTTCCTTCCTTCCTATCTCTTTGTCTCTCCCTCCTTTCTTCACACCATTCTTTCTTTCTTTGGGTATGGGAATGAGAGTTAAAGCAATTCTTTACCATGTAGCCCTGGTAGGCCTACAACTCACTATGTAGACCAGGCTGGCTTTGAACTTCCACTGGCCCTCATGCTTCCGCATCTCACATTCTGGGATTTCAAGCATGCATCACTTTGCTCAACCAGGAGTCTTTCTGATCTGCCTAGACAAAGGCAAACTTTAGTCTATCCCAGGAGCTGGTTCTGACCAATAGGGTTTAACAACATGAATTTAACCATGCAGGAGATTTAAACAGTGAAAAGCATATCCCATATCTACCCCTTGAAGTAAGACTGTGCTTCAAAAAGCCTGTCAACTATGCCACCAGATCTCCAGACAGCCTCTAAACCAAGTGCATGTATAGGATGTGTCCAATGCGAGACTCAGCCCTCCACTCCCAGAGCTAAACTCTGGATGACTACTAATACTCAGATGTGTCTAGTAAAGTTTTTTTTTTTTTTTTTACTTATAATATTCACTGCCTTGAAATATTTTACAAAAGTAAAATATAAGTGTGGGGGAAAGTTGTTATTTCTAAGGAAAGTAGGTAAAAATTAGAAATACTAAAAAAGGTTTTGTTCAAAAATTTGCCACTGATTTGTGAAACCGCTGTAAAAGACTAGAGAAAAAAAATCTCAGGTAGAATGCTTGAATGACCGTGTTTTAAATTTTGATTCTTCTCTAAAATAACTAAACTAAGACTACACATGGATAGGCACATTATTGCAAAGTCTAATCGGCAGGTTCTTAAGGGTTTTTTGATTTTGTTACTAGAAGTCTGGTGAATGGATGCACATTTGAAACTTCAAGGCAAAATAAAGTACTGGGGAGTGTTCCTAAGGCTGGGCCTGTGGTGTAGGCCTGTAATCCCAGCTATTCAGGAGGCTGAGGCAGAAGGATTGAAGTTCAAGACTAACCTAGGCAACTAAGACCCTTGTAAAGTGTAAATGGGTACTTGGGGGTGGGGGAGGTTAAGGGGTAAAGGAAGGGGAATAAGAGGGAGAAGAAAGGGGTAGAAGGGGAAGGCAAAGGGAAGGAAGAGGAGGAGGAGATCTGTGTCACAGTTCTCTACTTTTAGCTCACTTGTAAAACTAGTCAGTAATCCAAAAACACCAATATAGCCTTTTGTGAACTCAACATCTTCTGTACATTGTTCAGGCAGGGCCAGCTCCTCCTCTGGACTTACTGGATAAGGTGTTGCTTGGCAATTGTTAGGTGGAAATGATTGTTGGTGGGTCTCTCCTATCACCTGCCATGAAACAGCAGGACCTAGTCCTACACAATACAACGTTAAAAAGCTTTGGAGGTGAATACGCAGTAGATACACCCATGTTTTCTGATTCTCTCAAATGGGAATCTGTGATGGCCATTCCTGGTTGTCAGCTTGACTACATCTGGAATGAACTACAATACAGAAATGGAGGGCACAGCTGTGATCCAGATCTTGAGGCTGGAAGACACAGACTCTTGACTCAGATCTTGACATGGAATGACACATGCTTTTCATCCAGATCTTGAGGTACAGTGGCCATGGACCCAGGCAAGGTAGTATATGCCTTTAATCCCAGGAGACTGAGGCAAGCAGATCTGAGGTCAAGGCTAGCCTGGGACAAGGAAGTTCAAAATCCAGATGTTGTACTAACCTTTAACCTGGGCTACACCTTCTGCTGGAGGCCTGTATCAGGACACTGTAAGAAGGAAGGCTCACTCTTTTCCTCGTTTGCACTTACTTGCCAGCACATCTGTGGGAATCTACTTCCTCAGGATTACAGTTTCTACAGGAGACCAGCTGAAACACCTAGCCTTGTGGGACTGAGCAACTACTAGATTCTTAGACTTCTCATTCACACCTGCCATTGTTGGATTAGTTGGACTGCAGACTGTGAGTCATTACAATAAATTCCCTTAATAGATAGAGACATTCCATAAGTTCTGTGACTCTAGAGAACCCTAACTAACACAGAATCTCAGGCTTTAGTGTCAAAACTGGAGAGGTGATTCCTGTAGATACACAAAGCTAACACTCATAAGCTTGGCTTTTGTTGAGGACATAAGGCAAGGTTTCTGGGGTGGTCTGCATATGAATGAAGTGGCTCCACAGTCCTAAGCACTAGCACTTGGCCCCCAGATGGAGGAGCTGTTAAAGAAAGTTGTAGAACCTGTAGGAGGGAGCCTCACTGAAGGAAGTAGGTCACTGGATGGGCTTTGAGGTCTACAGCCTGGCTGCACTTCCCCTCTGCTCTCTGCTCCCTGATAATACAGTAGATAAATTCCACTGCCTGTGTTTGCATGGTCATTTCAGTAGTGGGGGTGGGGGGAGATAATTGCAGAACTGATCCAAACCCCAGTGCCTTTAATTTGCGGCTTCCCCAGTCACTTCTTCCTTGCTGTGGTAAATAAGGAAAGCATGAGATACTCTAGGGTTGAAAGGGAGGAAGGGCCACTGGGGAGGAGATGAGTCCCTGTCAGCAATCCCCAGGATAAAATAGCAGTACTGAAGTATGGGCAATCTTCCAGTCGCCAAGGATAAACAATTGCCAAGATGATGGATGGTCCTGGGATTTTCCTCTTTTGTCTAACACAAAGAGTGACAGCTTACTTTAACACAGAAAGTTCAACACTCATATCCGCTTAAGGTCCATGGCAGAGGAGGACATACTAAAACGAGATTTTAAATCAGAAATATTTAGAATCCAGGCTGAGAGCATTAAATAATTCACTAATTTCAGCATTGGATTTATAGCTTTGATTATCCTTTCCCATTCTTCAGGGTGTATATTTCTTCTAGAATCAAACATTTATTTTTATTGTTTCACAGGAAAGGAGCAGAAACTCCCAACTGGCTACTATAATTTTGTGGAATCAACTGCCAGAGAATTTAATGTAAGCCTTTGGCCCAGCTGTGGATTAAGGTCACATTTACTTTTCTATTTGAAGCTGACAGAATTTGTAAACACGGTGGTAACCCTTCTCTGTTGCACCAACACTGTTGGACAGTATTGGTTTTTCTTCAAGAATGGAAGAGAAACCATAAAACATCCACTATTAAGGTCAAGCATACTTTATGTGTAACAATGGTGGAATATAGCTTCCTTTTTCTGTTTTGGCTTTTTTGAGACAAGGTCTTAAAGGCTAGTTAGCCTTGACTAACTGGAATTCCTAGACTGCTGAGACTGTTTCAAAACAAAGTGTACAATGTCCAAGAAATGGCATCTAAGGTGGCCCTCAGGCCTCCATAAAACATGCACGTACATACAGCCTACCAACATACACTACATAAAATACGGATATGAGAGGCCTAGAGCTTTCTATATACATACTATTAAAAGTTAGAATATTCCTCTCCAAACTTACCAGTGTATTTTTAACAAGAAACTCCTGCTTTACATGTTTGCATCCAGCTGAGTTTCACCCCACTGTGTTATGTGTAGCAATGCTAATTTTATTTTTTACAGTATGCTGGATATGGAAAAAGCAGGAACACTGAGGGGGTGCATCTGTGGCAGACTTGAATGCTGTGCCCAAAGACTCAGAATCCAAGGGTAGCCAGTTCATTGTCAAGAGAAAAGACTACCCACACACCCTGGGAGGGGCAGTGGCATGAGCAGGCCTGGTCACAGCACAAAGCAAAGGCCCTCTGTGGTGCTTACTTGAGGGCGGTTCTGTAGTGGTAGATCGCTTCCTTGTTCCGACCTTGGTCTTTTAGGAAATTGGCGTAGTTGTAATGAACCTTGGCATTGTGGGGTAGAGTCTGAACTCCAGACCTACAATGGATATTAAAAAAGAAAGAAAACAAAAATCACACTATTGTCAGACTCTTTGTGTTTTACTCCCAGCTTTAGGAAGCTGCCTTTGGATGTTCACTGTCTTCATCTTAAACAAGTTCCTGAATTTTGTGATTATATGAGTGACTACAGGGAAGGAGTGAAGGCTGTAGCTAGGTGTGCACACCTGATAACACCCCGATTGAGGAGAACACAATGTTCTCTGCAGGAACACATGAGGACCCTGCTCTCTGCTGGAGATTCACTGGGAGCTTGGTAAGGTGTAGTCATCTTGGCTGAGGCTTTTTGTTGAGAGCATAGCAGAACTTAACTGCAGACATGAGGGAGCAGAACAGAACCAGGGCACAAAGCCTTCAATTGTCCAGGCCAGCCTGACCTTCCAACATAGGGAGCAGCAGGCAGAGGATCTGATATAAGGAACGATGGGGTAAAGTTAGACCCCACAGAAGATGATACAGACACTGTCCCTTGTTGAGTGATTCCAGCCTCAGGCAAACCCTTCTTCTCTCTCATGCCTAACTCAGGTGAAGGCTTTTTATCTATAGATAGAAAGTGAAGTAGCCTAAGTGATTCTGTGTGTGCAATACAACGGTACTAGAAGGCAAGATGAGATGGATTTCATAAAGTGAGAAGGCACAACCCATAGCAAAACTGCTCCTTTGAGGCATGAGATGAAATTTAACATAAGGTGTCTTTGCTCTAAGCCTTCTTTCCACATCCTGGCTTCCTCCCACATCCCAGCTTCCTCCAACAAGGGTGTGTGTGTGTTGGGATTGTGTGTGTGTGTGGGGGGGGGGGGGGATGGGGAGTAGGGGGAGGGGGCAGGAGATGGGGCAGTAAAGTAGGGCTTTACTTTATAACAATATAATGATCACATGTCTGGGTCTAGCATGTATGGTTTGCAGTAAATGCAGCATCCCAGAAGTCTGATGGCTTAAAAAAACAAAACAGTCTACAGATACAGAATGCTACAGTCATTCAGTACCTATGTGAAGCCCCCTCAGGACCATGCTGTCCAGAAGCTGAGATATAAAATGGCCACAGAGTCTGTCCTTAGAACCTTATAGGGCTGAGGACATGTGGTCAGTTAGCAAACAGGGACAATGAAACACTCACTCCTGGGTATTGTATCAACAGATCACAGTGAGCTTAGCCCAGAGCAGACACAGAACTTCCAGAAGGCAAGCAGCAAAGCTGAGGCTTTGAGGATAAAGAAAAGAGCTGGGTTAGGAGCTAGAAGAGGAGGCAGTGCAATGTCCTGAGCAGAAGTGGTCTTAGTATGAGATGCCCATCACAGCTCACGGTAGGGATGCTTGGGAAAGTTGTGGAGTCTTTAGAAGGTAGAAGCTAGCTAGAGGAAGTAGGTCACTGATTGGAGGGTGGTGGTCCAACACTTAGGTTTTATGGCCAGGTCCCATTTCCTATCCTTTGTTTCCTGACAGGGAAATAAGAGTAGGGACATTGGAGACATGGGGGCTGAAAGAGACTAAGAGGCACTTGATCACTGAGAGACCTGACTGAGAGTGAGGAGACCAAGAGCCTGGTGATCAAGCAGGAAACCCTGGGCTTTGTTTGAAAAGCAGTGGGGGAGTCAAGGCAGGGTTTGAAGAACAGAAATGAGACCAACAGTTGAGTGTTTGAGGATTACAATGGCTGCGTTGTGGAAATGGACTGCAGGCAGCAAGGCCTTCTGGGAAAATGCTCTGGAAACTGCAGAGGAGAGCAGGAGGAAGCAGGGTGATAGGAGAGGAGAGGGAGAGGGAGAGGGAGGCAGCTGTGGCAAGGAGATACAGGAAGCAGGTAGGAAGGGCAGGATCTATGATGGAACCAACCTTACACCCATAAGCCAACTCTGTTTTTGTTTTTCCTTTCTTCACTCAGTTAATCCTTCTTTTTGTTTTCTTTCTTTCAATAATTTGAGATTGAGAGATGACTGTTGACTGATGGATAAGATTTTACAAAATTAATGCTGGCATATACAGTCAATGCTAACTTAAATGACACAATCATTTCAGAAATAATTATTTTGTAATTAATGGAATAAGGATTTTGAAGCATCAAAAGCCTTGCTTAAGTTTACTCAGATAGTCTCTCATAGCAGCCATAATGAAACACCACAGCTTAAGTGGCTTAAACGAGAAATTTCTTTCTCACAATTCTGGTGATTAAATTCTAAGGTCAAGTATCTAATCAGCTGCTGTCTGGGTAGGCCCTGCTCCTGGCCTGTGGACATCTCCCCTCAGGCTGTGTCCTCCCATGGTCTTTCCTTGTCCATGTACTCAGTGAGTAAATTCTCATGTCCTTTTCCCATAACAGCAGCAGACTTGGGTCAGGCCCAATCTTAATAACTTCATTCATTAGCATTTCTCTACAGATTCAGACTCAAAATATAGTAAAGTTGTATGCTGAGGCATTATCATGTGAATGGAACGTAGGGGACTCAGCCTATAAAAGTCACACAACCTTTGCTCCCAACCACAAGCACATAATGATTATCAATTAGCATGGAGGTGTATGTCCAAACACCACATGGCTAAACCCAGATGCTGTATCTCTCATCAGATGCTTGTCTGTAGCTGAGATTACAGGCTCAGGGGGTCCCAACAGGGTCACCCCAATCTCTGAAGATAATAAGAGAAGGGTGGGACCAGGAGAGGATTGGCTTGCCACATGCATCTGCTACGTAAACATGACCTGAAGACCAGACAGCAGATAAGAGGCGCGGGGCTCAGGTACAAGGTGTCTGGGCCTGGAGCCTGTTCCTTCACTTGAAGGGAAGTGGTGGCAGGATGCTCTTGAAAGCAGGGAGGACAGGACAGAGGCCTGTTTGGAAAGAAAACCCTGGGACTTATTTTGACTAAAGGAGAATGGTTGATGAGGATGAGGAAGAGTGACAAGATGGGAAACTGCTTTGTAGGCAACTGAACTCTACCATGCTACCTCTCCAAGATGAAATTTCCATTTCATTTTTAAATATGAAGAGATAATATTAGTAGGGAAACTCCATGCACTATATAAAACCCACTGGGGAAATACATTAGGACAATTTTTTTTTAAAATAACAGTCTCTTTACATTTAGCCTCACTTAAAGCCCCCTGGCTGGGGCTCAAAAAACTGTAGAGAGGCCTGATGGGGCTAGCTGGACACAGTAGATGCCAGATTTGTACCCTGTTGCAGGAGGATAGACTTGGAGTATCAGTCTTACTTCCTGTGGATGCTTACCCAGGGACACACTGCTGGACCACACGACTCTATTTTCAATCCCTTACAAAATCTCTATACTGTTTCTATGATGGCTGAATTTGTTTGCATTCTCACCTAGAATTTGTATGGGGTCCATCCTAACTCAGCCCTCAGCTACACTTATTCCTGGCTTGTCTAAAGCAACCATTCTATGGAGTCCAAGCTTGTCACCATTCACAATCCTGCTTTATAATTCCAAGAGCATTACACCCAGATATAAAAGCCCTGCAGTCTGACGTAGCCACACTATCCTGCAGTTTGAAGTACCCTCCCTTCTTCAGTTCTGCTTTTGTTGGCCTGTGTTCACTCTTCATTGTGCTTTTTAAGAAATCATTGCCAGGGTCAGTATCAAATAGCTTCCCCCTTATTCACTGTTATCAAGATTTGGTAACGTAAGGCCCATGAATAGATGAACAAATAAAGAAGTTGTGACTTTGATGTACGATAAAATATTATTCAGCTTTACAAAAGGACATTGTGCCATGTGTGACACATGAGTGGGCCTAAAAGACATACAGGAAAAATGTTGTGTGAACAAGAATTTAAACCCACAGAGGCAGAGAGCAGGATGGTGGTAAGAGAAAATGGAGAGGGAGAAACAGGGACAGAGTTTCCAATCAAAAGATCCAAATCCAGTTAGGTGGGGTGACCCTAGAGCTTACTTGGGGAACCCTTTATTAAAGCACTATAATCTTGTTTATTTTTGTCATGTCAAATAAGAGACTTGAGAATCCATAAAGTTCATCACAAATAAACTCTTGTGTGTGTGCACACTTGCTAAGTGCTGAGATCACAGGGGTGTGCCAACACTAGTGTGGGTGTGCATACTTGCTAAGTGCTGAGATCACAGGGGTGTGCCAACACTAGTGTGGGTGTGCACACTTGCTAAGTGCTGAGGTCACAGGGGTGTGCCAACACTAGTGTGGGTGTGCACACTTGCTAAGTGCTGAGATCACAGGGGTGTGCCAACACTAGTGTGGGTGTGCATACTTGCTAAGTGCTGAGATCACAGGGGTGTGCCAACACTCAGCATTTTGTTCTATTTTGCTATTAAAGACTTATTTTTGTGTGTATATGTGTTTTGCCCACATGTATGTCTGTGCAGTGCCCTCAGAGGCTACAAGAGGTCTTCTGGTCCCTGTAACTGGAGTTATAAATGGTTGTGAGCTGTCATATAGGTGTCAGGAATCAAACCCAGGTCCTCTGGAAGAGCAGACAGTACTCTTAACTGCTGAGCTAGCTCTCCAGCCCTTATTGCTCAGTGTTTTAACACATGCATTTCACATGTCTCTCACACCTTTCATTTGTAGATGACTTGAGAAATAAAGGAAATTGGGAGGGAAGAGACTAGCCACCTTCATCAGGTATCTCTCCTGGGCTTTAAAACATTGATTTATTTTATTCACATTGCTGAATAACAGGTTGGTAGAACCTAGATAGAAACCAAATATTAAGACATCACCAATGGCAGCTGAAGCATCAGAGCAAAAGAAAAGAGGAGAGCTGTGTTTCTTCTCAGTTCTGAATCCTGCTTTGACCCCAGGTTGCATACTGTACAGACAGGTAGAGATACTTGCATACCACTCTTCATCAACCAAATCCTGAGCCAAGTGCCCACCTACCATGGGACACAGTCATCATTTCATTCTAGGGCAGATGTTAATCACTCTATCCTGTAATACAGATGAAGAAATTTCAACCACGGCCAAGAACTAGTTAAGCTCTCCTAAAGCTGGTTAGTATCTGATGCTAAGGACCCCAGTAACATTTGCACTAGGCCACTTCCAGCCCCTCAGGGAGTCCTCCTTTCTTAGTCTGCCTCCTCTCTGTCACTCAGTATTTTTCTCTTCTCTAATTACAGAACATAGAGCACAGCTATACTCTGAGAACTTTACACAGCGTTTACTGCAAGGCAGACAATGTTAGAGGTATATCTCACTTCTTACACTATACCTTAGATGATTAACACTGTTATTCTGGATTTTCAATGAATTTACATAATTTTCTCAAGAGCAAGCAGTTAAACAGGTGAACTTACATGCTGTCAGAAAGTTTAACTCCAGACATCACTTTCAGTCACCCATCCTTCCTACTTCAGAAGCCAGCAGTGAAGTGTCCAGTGAGATCACCATTATTTCTCACAAATGAAGCCACATACCAGACTGTCTGGCCTCCAATTTTTCCCAGGACTTAGTGTCAAAGTTTTATTTAAAGTATCAGTTACTTTGATTGCACTTGACACAAAAATTCACCTGGTCTTCTAAGGCCTCCCAGTCTAAAGTTCCTTTCAGCACAGTTGTGGAATGGTTGTTTTGCTAATCAAGCACTCCCTCCATACTTCCACCTAAAGGGGCAGAAGGTTCAGGATGCAAGTCAGTGTGCTTTCTGTTTTTGTTCCTGTTGTTGTTACTATTATCCTCCTCCTCATCATCATCACTTTAGCTGTTGGCATCAGCTGCAGACAGCTTGAGTCCCAGCTTATTATCTTTGGAGCATATGCCTCCTTCCACTCCACCACCTATATAAGCACCTAGGTTTGGTTAAGCAGTAAATGTCATTAGATGCCATTGGCAGAATGTGGCTTTATCCAGGAAGCATGTTTGACACAATAGCAGAATGGTTGGAAAGTGTTCCATAAAACATCACCTATTAAAAGTGTGAGAGATAAGATTAAACCAAGAGACCATGAGGAAGTTCTTTGCCTGAACTTCAACACCCTGTATTCCTGAAATGACCCCAGATTGAGGTACCAGGAGGGAAGGAGCCCTGTGTTCTTTGAGAACCTCACTGAATGAGGAGGGCTGGGGAAGAGCCCAGGGGTTCTTTATCTATCAGGTCTGTGAAGAGAAGCTGCATTAAAACAAACAAAAGGAAGAGAGTTTGTCTTTAGTGCTGTAGCCAAGGGTAAAATGTTAATGATCCTACAGACTAACCCTCACCTGCTAACAGCCCTATTGGCATGCACTAGGTCACCCCAAAGTGAAGCAGCAGGGCTGATGTTACAGGACATCTGATCACACCATGAACCCCAGGTGCTATTTACTGAGAAAAAAAAAACCTGTTTATAGTTGTGGTGTGGCTTAGCACTAGGCACACATGCTGGCTGGAATATAGACAGGCCCTTAGCACACACCTTCATTCCCAGACACTGAAGATAATGAAGATAAAGTTTGTAGAAGGAAGCCCCCATGTTTGAAAGTGAGGTCTGATTGAGTAGCAAACAAAGTGCCAAATCAGAGAAAGATTTGACAGAATAGGATATGCCAAACTCTTACAAGAAGAGAGAGGAAAAGGGAAGCTACTTGAGAGCAGCACAGAGAGAAAGAAGAGGCAGTTTTTCCAGGAGAGTTATAGAGAGACAGGATGTAGAGTTTGAGGTCAGACAGTTTCAGGATATCCAAGGATACATAGTAAGAAAAAAAAAAGAAAAAAGAAAAAAGAAAAAAGAAAAAAGAAGAAAGAAAGAAAGAAAGAAAGAAAGAAAGAAAGAAAGAAAGAAAGAAAGAAAGAAAGAAAGAAAGAGAGAGAGAGAAAGGGGAGGGAAGGGGAAAGGGAAAAAGGGAAAAAGGGAAAAAGGGAAAAAGGGAAAAAGGGAAAGGGAAAGGGAAAGGAAAGGAAAAAGAAAAAGAAAAAGGAAAAGGAAAAGGAAAAGAAAAAGAAAAAGAAAAAGAAAAAGACACACATCCCCTTCCCTACCAGACCTCCCCATTCCCTGGAGCCTCAAGTCTCTCAAGGGTTAGCTGGGGTGGGGGAGGGTCTAGAAAGCACCAGAGACCTGGGAGGTGAGAGACTCTCAGAACTCAAAGGAAGGACCTTAGATGAAATGCCCAACAGTGAGGAAAGGGAACTCATAGAGCCCACCTCCAGTAGAGAGACAGGGCATCAAGTGGATGGGTGGGGTTGCCATCCCACAGTCAAAAATTCTGATCCAGAATTGTTTCTGTCTCAAAGGACTACAGGGACAAAAATGAAGAAGAGACTAAGGGAAAGGTGGTCCAGTGAAGGCCCAACTTGGGATCCAGCTCAAGGGGGGAGAGGCTACAAGGCCTGACACTATCACTGATCTATGGTGTGCTTACAGACAGGAGCCTGGCTTGGCTGTCATTTGAGAGGCCCAACAAGTAACTGACTGAGACAGATGCAGATACTTACACCCAACCATTGGACTGAAGTCTGGGACCTCTTTGGTTTACCAACAGAATGAATGGAAATATGCAACCGGGGTTGGGGAGGGTCTAGAAGGTACCAGAGACCTGGGAGGTGAGACGCACCCCAGCTGCATATTTCCATTCATTCTGCTGGCCCTCAGGACTTCTGTCTCTTGCCACAATACCTGATCATGTCCCCCTTTTCCCCTCCCCTCTCCCACCCATGTTCCTCCCTCGTTCTGCTTCCTGTGATTATTTTCTTCTCCCTCCCAAGTGGGACTGAAGCATTCATCTACCCCATAGGAAGATTGGCATTCTCTACAAACCTAGACCCCCGAGATTCCTCAGACACTAAGCCACCAACCAGGCAGCATACACAAGCTGGTCTGAGCACCACCACCACCCCCAACCCCCACCCCCACCACACACACACACACACACACACACACACACACACACACACACACACACATATACAGCAGAGAACTGCCTGGTCTGGCTTCAGTGGGAGAAGACCTGCCTAACCCTTGAGAGACTTGAGGCTCCAGGGAATGGGGAGGTCTGGTAGGGAAGGGGGTGTGTGGGGAGGTGGGATATCCTCTTGGAGACTGAGGAGGAATGGGATGAGGAACTGTGTGAGGTGGGGGGGGGACCTGAAGGGGAACAGCAGCTGGACTGTCAAAAAGTAAAAGTAATAATAAAAAAAATGGAAGTAGAAGGGTATCAGTTTGGAAGAAGGTGGTCACTGGGAAGAGGCAAAGACTGACTAGTGAATGAATGTGGTCAAATGCCTCATGTCCATGCAGTGTCAACATGCATGATGAAAAACAGCCTTATTCTGCAGCAGTCCATCTACAGGAGCCAGGTGGAAATAGCACCATGCTGATGATGCACCCAGACAGTCATACGAAGTTAACAATGTTAAAAATGCTTATATTGTTAGGTGGTAAGACCAGACATATTTTTTCTTTTTCTTTTTCCTTTCTTTTCTTTTCCTTTCCTTTCCTCTTTCTTTCTTTTTTTCTTTTTCCTTTTTTTTTTTTTTTTTTTTTTTTTTTTTGAGACACGGTGTCTTACTATGTATCCTTGGATATCCTGAAACTGTTTGACTTCAAACTCAAAGGTATCTGCCTGCCTCACAAGTGCTGCCTCAGACACATTCTTTCCAAAAGGTAATTACGCCTAGTGAAGTGAACGTTTGCCTCATCTATCCATCCATTCATTCACTCCTCCACAACTAATAGCCATACTTTGGGATAGGCTGAAAGCTATAGGTTAACATATATAAGTATATGTAAATTACCCATATATATGTATTGTACTATATGTATATATGTACATATGCATATATACAATTATGCACATGTGCATCTATGTATATGTTTATGTATATAAATACAAATACACACATTTATATAAGTATATACACACAGAACATATACAATACACATACACACATTAATATACACACTCATGCATGGATAATGCTGGGGCTCTAAGCCAGTATGCTTGGCAAATGCTCTATTCCTGAGCTCCTAATATCAGCCCAACAACAAGTGTCCAGATAAAATGCACCACAAAGGGGAAAAAAACAGCAGAAAAATAATTTTTTTTATTTCCTCACCTATAATCAATGTTTAAAATAAGCAATGGGATCGTAGCTTCTGATTTAATGTTCTGGGATGTTCCAGAGAAAGCCACAGCCTCACCTTCCTGCTATGTGCTCACCTCCCCCTTGTACCTGGCTGGATGATGAAATGAGGCATGTAGATTCCATTTCGGTGACTGATTCTACAGCCCAGCTTATCAGTAGGAATTTCTACCCAAATTCACAGACCTGGAATCTTCCTAATCTTATAAATCCACTCAGAGCTCATGTTAAATTTCATTTGACACCTTTTAAAAATCTAAAATTAAACTCCCAAATAAAATTATCTTTCATTCCCAACTTATTAAAAAGCCATTTTCTATGACACACTATCATAACCACGTTACTTCATTTGGAGACAAATCTGTTATCAATGAAGAGTGGGGAGAGATGTACATTTCCTGTTTAATCATACCTGAATAAGGACTCTCTGTTATCAATGAAGAGTGGGGAGAGATGTACATCTCCTGTTTAATCATACCTGAATAAGGACTCTCTCGACAGCCAGATTTCATTCTGCTTCACAGTCTTCCAGGAGAACAGCAGCAGAAGCAACACAGTGGACGCCATCAGGGAGGTGGCCCCGCACCGGCTCAGCCCAGCACAGAGCTTACTCAGTCCATGCACAAACAGAATGCAGTAGCCCATGCTGGAACAAAGCAAAGGAGCAAGTTCACTGGGGGTGAGAGGTCACAGTAGGTCAGGAAGTCATGGGGGGTTGGGGTGGTGGTGCTGTGGTAGGAGTGTCAATGTGGTGGTTTGAATTAGAATGGCCCCTATAGGCTCATATATTTGAAATCTTTGTTACCAGGGAGTGACACTATTTTAAAGTATTAGAAGGTCTGGTCTTGTTAGAGTAGGTGTGGCCTTGTTGGAGGAAGTTGTGTTTCTTGGTTAACTTTGAGGTTGCAGAAGCCCATGCCTGGGCTTCTCTCTTAGTCTATATATTAGAACATAGCTCTTGGGCACTGTCCTAGCACCCTGCTGGCATGCCACCATGCTGATACTGTACTAAACCTCTCAACTGTAAGCAAGCAAGCCCCTGACTAAATACTTTCTTTCATGAGAGGTACCTTGGTCCATGGTGTCTCTTCACAGCAACAGAACAGTAAGGACATAACAAGGTCCTCTAGATTTTATTCTTTCCTACATTATAACTTGGTTTTAGAAGAATATTAATTTTTAATTATCATTGTGTGAGTGTGCCTCTTGTGTGAAGATCAGAGGACAACTCTGTGGAGCTGATTTTCTTCACGTGGGCTGGGGATCAAGCTCACCTGAGGGCCAGCCCTCATTCATTATATTTTAATGAACATTATGAATATATGACTATTTCAGACACCACAAACTGATCAGTGAATAAACAAGACCATAGTTATCCTGGAACACAGGGATAAAACAGTAAGTGAATGAGCAGATTAAATACAGAGCATGTGTTATAATATGCCAAATGAGAAATCGAGCAGGGGAAAGATGGGTATTTCAACATGGATGGTCAAATAAGAACTTGTAGACATTTGAGAAAAGACCTGAAACTCATGGGGCACATGCCATGCAACCCTTTGTATTCTCAACCTGGTTATCTTCACTCTCCTCTACACAATGCAGTCTGCTAAGGGGTAGGGGCTATCATCTTCGTGGCCAGCAGCTTCTATATTTGACTCAGCACCATTGATTCTCAATGTTACAGGTGCCACGGGCTCATAATCCAAGAAGATGCTCATAAGTATGGTGTGATGAAGGATGCTGAGTTAGGTCAGACATCCAGTGAGCAGAGGGGCAGTAAGACTAACCTGGCCAGGAATTCAGACTTGGGACCTCACCCACATGCTGACCTACTGTAGAGTTTTTGATGTAACTGTGTACCCAGTCTCACTTACTCTCTCTTAGCTCTGCACATGGAGACCTCACTAGTTGTGGGAGCTAGAGCTGCCTATTACAGAGCAGCAGGAAGGAAGAGGATGGAATCCCAACTGCCGCCTAGCAGTGCACTGAGCATGGGCAGACAAGAAAATGAAGACAATGACCAAAACAAATCACCAATTTGTATATCTGAGTATTCACGGGTACTTCCTCTGTGCACGACAATGTGCTAAGTGCTTCTTTTGAGCTTTCCACAGCATTTTCAGAGCAAGGATTGTATTTTGTATGTTATCTAACTTGAGCTTCAAATCCTCTGTGCCATCCATGTCTTCATCCATGAAGAAACCATAACTACCGATGAGTTAAATAACTGATCTACAGCCCCAAAGCTAGCACAATCCAGAAATGCAGACTTTGACAGAATGCTAAAATTCAGAGGCTTGCAAATTACTTCTCTAAAAGGGTAGCCAGTGAATGGTATAGCTGTTTTACGTATTGGGGCTCACAAAGCATTATCCCCCAAGTGCCCTGGATTTACCTGCTAGGCTGAAGCAGCAGCCTCAAGGTCTCTCTGACCTCCCCTATCTCACCCTCCCTTTCTCTTTTTTCTCAATCCTGTTTTCTCAGAAACACATGGAAGAGCTTTCTGGTTCCTCTATCTACCTAAAGACTGGATCTACAAAATGGAAATACAATATCCTGTAAGCCCCTTAGGGATGTAACATGAGACTGAAACCAATCACCACAAAGAGCATTGTGCCAGCCACTGTCTGCTCTTTGAAGCCCCACTGGCTTCTTTCCTAAGAGGAGAGTGCAGCTTTGACCTTCTCTGAGCTGAGAATTACTGTGCTCTCTGCTGTACATCAATATATTTGTTTGCCTTGTCTCCTGTCAGTCTACTTACTGTCCATTCCTTTTACTGAACATGAATAGCCAGAATTTTGGAGAGCAGAGAATAAGTTCCCTTCATCTCTACATAGGCCATCATGTCTCTGCCGTTTTTCCTTCATGTTTGTGTGAAAGCAGGCACATACTGTGTAAATGCACAGGTGTGTCTGTGTGCCAAAAAAATGTATTTGTAAAAACAGTAGAGAGGCCCTTCCGCTCGACTCGAGACTCGAGCCCCGGGCTACCTTGCCAGCAGAGTCTTGCCCAACACCCGCAAGGGTCCACACGGGACTCCCCACGGGACCCTAAGACCTCTGGTGAGTGGACCACAGTGCCTGCCCCAATCCAATCGCGCGGAACTTGAGACTGCAGTACATAGGGAAGCAGGCTACCCGGGCCTGATCTGGGGCACAAGTCCCTTCCGCTCGACTCGAGACTCGAGCCCCGGGCTACCTTGCCAGCAGAGTCTTGCCCAACACCCGCAAGGGTCCACACGGGACTCCCCACGGGACCCTAAGACCTCTGGTGAGTGGACCACAGTGCCTGCCCCAATCCAATCGCGCGGAACTTGAGACTGCAGTACATAGGGAAGCAGGCTACCCGGGCCTGATCTGGGGCACAAGTCCCTTCCGCTCGACTCGAGACTCGAGCCCCGGGCTACCTTGCCAGCAGAGTCTTGCCCAACACCCGCAAGGGTCCACACGGGACTCCCCACGGGACCCTAAGACCTCTGGTGAGTGGATCACAGTGCCTGCCCCAATCCAATCGCACGGAACTTGAGACTGTGGTACATAGGGAAGCAGGCTACCCGGGCCTGATCTGGGGCACAAGTCCCTTCTGCTCGACTCGAGACTCGAGCCCCGGGCTACCTTGCCAGCAGAGTCTTGCCCAACACCCGCAAGGGTCCACACGGGACTCCCCACGGGACCCTAAGACCTCTGGTGAGTGGAACACAGCGCCTACCCCAATCCAATCGCGTGGAACTTGAGACTGCGGTACATAGGGAAGCAGGCTACCCGGGCCTGATCTGGGGCACAAGTCCCTTCTGCTCGACTCGAGACTCGAGCCCCGGGCTACCTTGCCAGCAGAGTCTTGCCCAACACCCGCAAGGGTCCACACGGGACTCCCCACGGGACCCTAAGACCTCTGGTGAGTGGATCACAGTGCCTGCCCCAATCCAATCGCGCAGAACTTGAGACTGCGGTACATAGGGAAGCAGGCTACCCGGGCCTGATCTGGGGCACAAGTCCCTTCCGCTCGACTCGAGACTCGAGCCCCGGGCTACCTTGACAACAGAGTCTTGCCCAACACCCGCAAGGGCCCACACGGGACTCCCCACGGGACCCTAAGACCTCTGGTGAGTGGAACACAGCGCCTACCCCAATCCAATCGCGTGGAACTTGAGACTGCGGTACATAGGGAAGCAGGCTACCCGGGCTTGATCTGGGGCACAAACCCCTTCCACTCCACTCGAGCCCCGGCTACCTTGCCAGCTGAGTCGCCTGACACCCGCAAGGGCCCACACAGGATTCCACACGTGATCCTAAGACCTCTAGTGAGTGGAACACAACTTCTGCCAGGAGTCTGGTTCGAACACCAGATATCTGGGTACCTGCCTTGCAAGAAGAGAGCTTGCCTGCAGAGAATACTCTGCCCACTGAAACTAAGGAGAGTGCTACCCTCCAGGTCTGCTCATAGAGGCTAACAGAGTCACCTGAAGAACAAGCTCTTAACAGTGACAACTAAAACAGCTAGCTTCAGAGATTACCAGATGGCGAAAGGCAAACGTAAGAATCCTACTAACAGAAATCAAGACCACTCACCATCATCAGAACGCAGCACTCCCACCCCACATAGTCCTGGGCACCCCAACACAACCGAAAATCTAGACCCAGATTTAAAAACATTTCTCATGATGATGATAGAGGACATCAAGAAGGACTTTCATAAGTCACTTAAAGATTTACAGGAGAGCACTGCTAAAGAGTTACAGGCTCTTAAAGAAAAGCAGGAAAACACAGCCAAACAGGTGATGGAAATGAACAAAACCATACTAGAACTAAAAGGGGAAGTAGACACAATAAAGAAAACCCAAAGCGAGGCAACGCTGGAGATAGAAACCCTAGGAAAGAGATCTGGAACCATAGATGCGAGCATCAGCAACAGAATACAAGAAATGGAAGAGAGAATCTCAGGTGCAGAAGATTCCATAGAGAACATCGACACAACAGTCAAAGAAAATACAAAATGCAAAAGGATCCTAACTCAAAACATCCAGGTAATCCAGGACACAATGAGAAGACCAAACCTACGGATAATAGGAATTGATGAGAATGAAGATTTTCAACTTAAAGGGCCAGCTAATATCTTCAACAAAATAATAGAAGAAAACTTCCCAAACATAAAAAAAGAGATGCCCATGATCATACAAGAAGCATACAGAACTCCAAATAGACTGGACCAGAAAAGAAATTCCTCCCGACACATAATAATCAGAACAACAAATGCACTAAATAAAGATAGAATATTAAAAGCAGTAAGGGAGAAAGGTCAAGTAACATATAAAGGAAGGCCTATCAGAATTACACCAGACTTTTCACCAGAGACTATGAAAGCCAGAAGAGCCTGGACAGATGTTATACAGACACTAAGAGAACACAAATGCCAGCCCAGGATACTATACCCGGCCAAACTCTCAATTACCATAGATGGAGAAACCAAAGTATTCCACGACAAAACCAAGTTCACACAATATCTTTCCACGAATCCAGCCCTTCAAAGGATAATAACAGAAAAGAAGCAATACAAGGACGGAAATCACGCCCTAGAACAACCAAGAAAGTAATCATTCAACAAACCAAAAAGAAGACAGCCACAAGAACAGAATGCCAACTCTAACAACAAAAATAAAAGGGAGCAACAATTACTTTTCCTTAATATCTCTTAATATCAATGGACTCAATTCCCCAATAAAAAGACATAGACTAACAGACTGGCTACACAAACAGGACCCAACATTCTGCTGCTTACAGGAAACCCATCTCAGGGAAAAAGACAGACACTACCTCAGAGTGAAAGGCTGGAAAACAATTTTCCAAGCAAATGGACTGAAGAAACAAGCTGGAGTAGCCATTTTAATATCGGATAAAATCGACTTCCAACCCAAAGTTATCAAAAAAGACAAGGAGGGACACTTCATACTCATCAAAGGTAAAATCCTCCAAGAGGAACTCTCAATTCTGAATATCTACGCACCAAATGCAAGGGCAGCCACATTCATTAGAGACACTTTAGTAAAGCTCAAAGCATACATTGCACCTCACACAATAATAGTGGGAGACTTCAACACACCACTTTCTTCAAAGGACAGATCGTGGAAACAGAAACTAAACAGGGACACAGTGAAACTAACAGAAGTTATGAAACAAATGGACCTGACAGATATCTACAGAACATTTTATCCTAAAACAAAAGGATATACCTTCTTCTCAGCACCTCACGGGACCTTCTCCAAAATTGACCATATAATTGGTCACAAAACAGGCCTCAATAGATACAAAAATATTGAAATTGTCCCATGTATCCTATCAGACCACCATGGCCTAAGACTGATCTTCAATAACAACATAAATAATGGAAAGCCAACATTCACGTGGAAACTGAATAACACTCTTCTCAATGATACCTTGGTCAAGGAAGGAATAAAGAAAGAAATTAAAGACTTTTTAGAGTTTAATGAAAATGAAGCCACAACGTACCCAAACCTATGGGACACAATGAAAGCATTTCTAAGAGGGAAACTCATAGCGCTGAGTGCCTCCAAGAAGAAACGGGAGACAGCACATACTAGCAGCTTGACAACACATCTAAAAGCCCTAGAAAAAAAGGAAGCAAATTCACCCAAGAGGAGTAGACGGCAGGAAATAATCAAACTCAGGGGTGAAATCAACCAAGTGGAAACAAGAAGAACTATTCAAAGAATTAACCAAACGAGGAGTTGGTTCTTTGAGAAAATCAACAAGATAGATAAACCCTTAGCTAGACTCACTAAAGGGCACAGGGACAAAATCCTAATTAACAAAATCAGAAATGAAAAGGGAGACATAACAACAGATCCTGAAGAAATCCAAAACACCATCAGATCCTTCTACAAAAGGCTATACTCAACAAAACTGGAAAACCTGGACGAAATGGACAAATTTCTGGACAGATACCAGGTACCAAAGTTGAATCAGGATCAAGTTGACCATCTAAACAGTCCCATATCACCTAAAGAAATAGAAGCAGTTATTAATAGTCTCCCAACCAAAAAAAGCCCAGGACCAGATGGGTTTAGTGCAGAGTTCTATCAGACCTTCAAAGAAGATCTAATTCCAATTCTGCACAAACTATTTCACAAAATAGAAGTAGAAGGTACTCTACCCAACTCATTATATGAAGCCACTATTACTCTGATACCTAAACCACAGAAAGATCCAACAAAGATAGAGAACTTCAGACCAATTTCTCTTATGAATATCGATGCAAAAATCCTCAATAAAATTCTCGCTAACCGAATCCAAGAACACATTAAAGCAATCATCCATCCTGACCAAGTAGGTTTTATTCCAGGGATGCAGGGATGGTTTAATATACGAAAATCCATCAATGTAATCCATTATATAAACAAACTCAAAGACAAAAACCACATGATCATCTCGTTAGATGCAGAAAAAGCATTTGACAAGATCCAACACCCATTCATGATAAAAGTTCTGGAAAGATCAAGAATTCAAGGCCCATACCTAAACATGATAAAAGCAATCTACAGCAAACCAGTAGCCAACATCAAAGTAAATGGAGAGAAGCTGGAAGCAATCCCACTAAAATCAGGGACTAGACAAGGCTGCCCACTTTCTCCCTACCTTTTCAACATAGTGCTTGAAGTATTAGCCAGAGCAATTCGACAACAAAAGGAGATCAAGGGGATACAAATTGGAAAAGAGGAAGTCAAAATATCACTTTTTGCAGATGATATGATAGTATATATAAGTGACCCTAAAAATTCTACCAGAGAACTCCTAAACCTGATAAACAGCTTCGGTGAAGTAGCTGGATATAAAATAAACTCAAACAAGTCAATGGCCTTTCTCTATACAAAGAATAAACAGGCTGAGAAAGAAATTAGGGAAACAACACCCTTCTCAATAGTCACAAATAATATAAAATATCTTGGCGTGACTCTAACTAAGGAGGTGAAAGATCTGTATGATAAAAACTTCAAATCTCTGAAGAAAGAAATTAAAGAAGATCTCAGAAGATGGAAAGATCTCCCATGCTCATGGATTGGCAGGATCAACATTGTAAAAATGGCTATCTTGCCAAAAGCAATCTACAGATTCAATGCAATCCCCATCAAAATTCCAACTCAATTCTTCAACGAATTGGAAGGAGCAATTTGCAAATTTGTCTGGAATAACAAAAAACCTAGGATAGCAAAAAGTCTTCTCAAGGATAAAAGAACTTCTGGCGGAATCACCATGCCAGACCTAAAGCTTTACTACAGAGCAATTGTGATAAAAACTGCATGGTACTGGTATAGAGACAGACAAGTAGACCAATGGAATAGAATTGAAGATCCAGAAATGAACCCACACACCTATGGTCACTTGATCTTTGACAAGGGAGCTAAAACCATCCAGTGGAAGAAAGACAGCATTTTCAACAATTGGTGCTGGCACAACTGGTTGTTATCGTGTAGAAGAATGCGAATTGATCCATACTTATCTCCTTGTACTAAGGTCAAATCTAAGTGGATCAAGGAACTTCACATAAAACCAGAGACACTGAAACTTATAGAGGAGAAAGTGGGGAAAAGCCTTGAAGATATGGGCACAGGGGAAAAATTCCTGAACAGAACAGCAATGGCTTGTGCTGTAAGATCGAGAATCGACAAATGGGACCTAATGAAACTCCAAAGTTTCTGCAAGGCAAAAGACACCGTCAATAAGACAAAAAGACCACCAACAGATTGGGAAAGGATCTTTACCTATCCTAAATCAGATAGGGGACTAATATCCAACATATATAAAGAACTCAAGAAAGTGGACTTCAGAAAATCAAATAACCCCATTAAAAAATGGGGCTCAGAACTGAACAAAGAATTCTCACCTGAGGAATACCGAATGGCAGAGAAGCACTTGAAAAAATGTTCAACATCCTTAATCATCAGGGAAATGCAAATCAAAACAACCCTGAGATTCCACCTCACACCAGTCAGAATGGCTAAGATCAAAAATTCAGGTGACAGCAGATGCTGGCGAGGATGTGGAGAAAGAGGAACACTCCTCCATTGTTGGTGGGAGTGCAGGCTTGTACAACCACTCTGGAAATCAGTCTGGCGGTTCCTCAGAAAACTGGACATAGTACTACCGGAGGATCCAGCAATACCTCTCCTGGGCATATATCCAGAAGATGCCCCAACAGGTAAGAAGGACACATGCTCCACTATGTTCATAGCAGCCTTATTTATAATAGCCAGAAGCTGGAAAGAACCTAGATGCCCCTCAACAGAGGAATGGATACAGAAAATGTGGTACATCTACACAATGGAGTACTACTCAGCTATTAAAAAGAATGAATTTATGAAATTCCTAGCCAAATGGATGGACCTGGAGGGCATCATCCTGAGTGAGGTAACACATTCACAAAGAAACTCACACAATATGTATTCACTGATAAGTGGATATTAGCCCCAAACCTAGGATACCCAAGATATAAGATATAATTTGCTAAACACATGAAACTCAAGGAGAATGAAGACTGAAGTGTGGACACTATGCCCCTCCTTAGATTTGGGAACAAAACACCCATGGAAGGAGTTACAGAGACGGAGTTTGGAGCTGAGATGAAAGGATGGACCATGTAGAGACTGCCATAGCCAGGGATCCACCCCATAATCAGCATCCAAACGCTGACACCATTGCATACACTAGCAAGATTTTATTGAAAGGACGCAGATGTAGCTGTCTCTTGTGAGACTATGCCGGGGCCCAGCAAACACAGAAGTGGATGCTCACAGTCAGCTAATGGATGGATCATAGGGCTCCCAATGGAGGAGCTAGAGAAAGTAGCCAAGGAGCTAAAGGGATCTGCAACCCTATAGGTGGAACAACATTATGAGCTAACCAGTACCCCGGAGCTCTTGACTCTAGCTGCATATATATCAAAAGATGGCCTAGTCGGCCATCACTGGAAAGAGAGGCCCATTGGACTTGCAAACTTTATATGCCCCAGTACAGGGGAATACCAGGGCCAAAAAGGGGGAGTGGGTGGGCAGGGGAGTGGGGGTGGGTGGATATGGGGGACTTTTGGTATAGCATTGGAAATGTAAATGAGTTAAATACCTAATAAAAAATGGAAAAAAAAAAAAAAAAGAAAAAAAAAAAAAAAAAACAAAAAAAAAAACAGTAGAGAGCCAGACCTGACTCATGGGCCACAGTTTGCTGACCCCTGCTCTGTGAGAATGAAGAACTCCTCTATATCATTTGGCATACATTTTTTTGTATCAAGTAACATGATAAATTGTTTTTTTTCCCCCCAAAGTCCTTGAATCGACACATGGTTTCAGAAATGTTAAGCCACAGAAAATAATCTCTGCTAGGATTGCAATTTCTTGAGAACCGTTACATTCTTTCAAATCCAAACACTGCAGTGACTGACAGACTCCTCCATTCTGAAACTTCATCCTTCCAACATCTGTTTTAGTGCAGTTCCCAGTAGCAGTCAAAAGAAACATACTCTTTCCATTGCCAGGGGCAGGATGAGGCCTCACAGAGAAAGTGGAAAATCAAGCAAATAAGAACCGACATGCTTTTGTTTCCAGGGAGATGGAACCTGAGTCTACCTTGCTCTGGTTACCCCGGTTAAGGATCCTCTGGGCTGCTGACTAGAGATTTCCATGCATGACACTCAGGAGCCCATATAAACCCAGCACTGGATAAAATCAGAACCTGCAGAGCCACAAGACAATAGCTCAAATTTGGGAGCATTTCACAAACCTACAGAGCCATAAACAAATGGCTGTACTCATCACTAGGTTTCATTATCTTCTTTTCTCTCTTTTTTTTTTTTTAGCAAGGAGAGAGAAAGAGAGAAAGAGACAGACAGACAGACAGACAGACAGACACATGTGGAGGTCTGAGAACAGCTTCTGGGAGCAGGTTCTCTTCTTCTACCATGTGATTTACAGGAATCAAAATCAGATCATCAGATGTGGAGGTGTTATTGGACTTAGGGTCACAGCCAGATTTTGCTACCCATCTTTAGTAAGCCAATAAAAAGGCTAAATTAACAGTGAAAGTCAGAAGAAAGAGATTTAATCAAGGTGGTCACACTTGGAAAGACTTGGGAGGTAGCTAGGATCACAGGCTTTCCACCAAGTACAGCTCAAAGCCTACCTTTCAATTTTTGTGAACAAGCTCAAATGATCCACTGAGATTATCTATAGATAAAACTAACAATACAAGAGGGACATAGCCCTTTAATTTTATCACCTTTAAATTCTCTATAGGGTCTAAAGGGGCACACCCTTTACTTCTTTCTACTTCATTGATGTCTCTTCTCACAAGACATCTCACAGTAAGTTTTTATTCCCATCTCATGGGTGCTATCCCCCATGTGGTTCAGAAGGAAAGCCCAGACATACTAAGCTGAGAGCTGCAGGTAGCTGTGTTCCGAGCCATTGATGACTATTCAGAAGCTGCAGCTTCTAAGAGCACCCCCATGTCTTCCCAGTACCTAAGGGAACCCCTACTTATGCCCTATTTTTTTCTCCATCTTAAATATTTAATGGAAAATTCTCCAGAAGACTACATTTAAGGGAACCCCTACTTATGCCCTATTTTTTCTCCATCTTAAATATTTAATGGAAAATTCTCCAGAAGACTACATTTATTTAGAGGTGAGAGTTCAATCAATCTAAGAAGAATGTCCCAGTGGCCCTGCTGAGCAGCTCCCTGGCCCCTGCAGGATGTGCTGTGCTCCTAAGCTGAGATGGAAGTTTTCATCATGAGTGACTGATGAAAGATTGCTGTGTCATTTTCCAGTGTGGCCTCAGAATGACCAGGGACAACTGCCATTGGGTCCCATTCTGATAATTGACATGATTCTTCCTTAGGTCTTTGATGATACAATACGTCCTTCCTCCCTCACAGTTCATCTAACAGCACTAAGATTTATGAGGCCTTTCCTGGTAAATAAAGCAAGTCTCTGATGTTAGACAAAATCCTTGGTCTACATCTCAACCTTGATACTTGTTGATCTTGGGCAAATTATTTAAATTCACCAGCTCTTATTTCCTTCCTTTGTAAAGGGACATGATTTAATGCCACACATGCCCACTGTACATTAAATAATAAATGGTAACATTAAGATTCTTGTGCTACAATAATATTACAAGTAGGCACTTAGTTTCTGCTAAACAAAGTTGAAGGGAAGGAATCTATAAGATCTGAGCATGTTCTAGGTCACAACAGTTGTCTTGGCACCAGGCTCCTGCAATCACAGCACAGTGCTGAGACCTCAGGCGACGAGTAAGGTGAGGGTGTGCAGGGTCCCAGGTACAGACCATTTGAAGCTTCAGGATGAAGGAAAGGGAACTTCTGGGCAATCAGAGAATTTAGAAACAGGATGAATCCAGGATGAGTAGTTTAACCACTTGGAGGCTTAGCTGTGTATTATGGGATTAATGCTGCCTATATACCTGCTTCAAAGGAAAGCATGAAATAATGTATACAAACATGTTTCAGAAACTGAGTACAACAGGAGGAGCCACATTGCCATGTACAGTGTTTTCCTATCTGTGAATGCTTTTGCTGTATTACTCTTTGTGATGGTTTGTATATGCTTGGCCCAGGGAGTGGCACTATTAGAAAGTGTAGCCCCATTAGAGTAGGTGTGTCACTGTGGGTGTGAGCTTTAAGAGCCTCATCCTAGCTCCTGGAAGCCAGTATTCTGCTAGCAGCCTTTAGATGAAGATTTCGAACTCTCAGCTCCTCCTGTACCATACACGTTTGGATGCTGCCATGCTCCTGCCTTGATGATAATGGCAAGAACCTGAACCTGTAAGCCAGCCCCAATTAAATGTAGTTCTTTTGAGTTGCCTTGGTCATGGTGTCTGTTCACAGCAGTAAAAACTCTAACCAAGACAGAAGTTGGTACCAGGAGTAGGGTATTACTGTGACAAGCTGATCATGTTTTGAGGAGGACTGTGGAAGGACTTTGGAACTTTGGGCTAGAAGAGCCATTGGGTGTTAAGAGCTCTGTGGAATGTTCTGTAGGAGCTTGGAAGATAATGTTAAGAACAATGCAAATGATGGAGGCCTGGTTTGTGAAATTTCAGAGGGAAGATTAAAGACTCTTATCAGGGCCATTGATATTTTGATTATGAAGATTCTGTGGTTTTGGTTAGCTGGGGCTAAAAAAAAAAATCAGCTGTGATTAACAAGATAACGGAATTATTAAATTAAAACCTTTGTGTTACTAGGACAATTGATGCTGGTTAGCTGGAGCTAAGAAATTAGCAGTGATTAAGAGGAGACCAGCATCACTAAGGTGAAATCTTCTGGGAAGTGTTTCCTGAGAGTACAGAGAAGCTGTGTTCTAGCATCAGCCACAGTTGTACCTTGTGTTGGCAGCCAGACTTGGTAATGTATAAGAGTCACTCAGGTGGTACTGGTTTTGAAGGCACAAAGGGGTCATGAAGAATAAATGATGCTTGGCACTGTGAGAGGCCAGGAGAGGCCAGTGGTGAAGGTGTGGCCTCTGGCAGTTGAAGGCCCAGGACTGATGGGCCTTCATGTAGGGAAGTTGAGACTTAGTACTATGAAAAGAGCCTATGAGAGGCTATTTGTGAAAGGGTGGTCCAGTTGTAGCAGAAGACAACAGTGTTTTGGAGATGACAGTACCATGAGATGACCACCAAGAACACCAGCAGCAGTGGAGTACAGGCAGCTGGAGCCTAGAAGACAAGGTGTGTGCTACAAAGGGCAGAGTTGGAGAAGTGACCATAGCCCTTGAAGGAGCCCAGAAAATTGTGAGTGGATCCCAGACATTGGATGGCTAGAGTTTGCTTTTCTTTTTTATTGTGACTGTGCCCTGATATTTATCCCTCTTGAAGGAAGAAAGTATTTTAGTGGGGCCCACAGTTAAGAGACTTTGACTTGTAAAAAGACTTTGAATTTTAAAAGAGATTGGATATTTTAAAGGGATTGCAAGCTTAATACGTAAAGACTGTGGGACTTTTAAAGTTATTTAGATCTTGGGGATCAATAAGAAAGTATGGATTGAGGCTTAATAGTGATGTGTTTGTGTGTCAAGTTGACAAGGGGTCAGTTGTACTGGCTGGTTTTGTGTGTCAACTTGACACAAGCTGGAGTTATCACAGAGAAAGGTGCCTCCATTACAGAAATGTCTCCATGAGATCCAGCTGTAAGACATTTTCTCAATTAGTGATGGAATGGGAAGGGCCCACTATGGGTGGTGCCATCCCTGAGCTGGTAGTCTTGGGTTCTATAAGAAAGCAAGCTGAGCAAGTCAGGGGAAGCAAGCCAGTAAATAGCATTCCTCCATGGCCTCTGCATCAGCTCCTGCCTCTAGGTTCCTACCTTGTGTGAATTCCTGTCCTGACTTCCTTGGTGATGAACAGCAATGTGGAAGTATAAGCTGAATAAACCCTTTCCTCCCCAATTTGCTTCTTGGTCATGATGTTCTGTGCAGGAATGCAAACTCTAAGTCACTCTTTACATGGTTAAAGCATGTGATTAGAGCTATAGATAAACTCAGGGGTTTTTGTTTGTTTGCTTGTTTGTTTTTTGTTGTTTTTGTTTTTGTTTTTGTTTTTTTGGTTTTTCGAGACAGGGTTTCTCTGTATAGCCCTGGCTGTCCTGGAACTCACTTTATAAATTCAGTTTATTAAAGGCGCCCTTAAACAAAACATCTGGTTTACAGGACAATTCCAACCATTTTAAGAACACTCATGAAAAATATCTTTGAAACTACAATCTCACCTGTATAGTAGTATTTGCTTCAAGTATTGGATTAATCTACTATGGTATATGGTGTAAATGTCATACAATGTAAGACAAACAGGTAGTATGTGAAATATATGTGGTCATATACTTATATTGACATTCACATACCTCAGAAACAAACACATATGTAAATTTTCCCTTACACAACTTTGGTATTGATATATGTGTCCATAACAAGCTCACATTTAATGCATTTTAAGCATATGGGGGTGACTCACATTCTTGAACTTTTGTCTTCCTAATTCATGCACAGTCTGTGCCCTTCTCTGCTCATCCAGTGTCCCCTGCAATAGCTGGGCAATGCACTTTCTAGAATGGAAGGACCGCAACCTGCAGCGCAGGTGACAGTCAACTGCTTGTGTTACTGCCTGAGAGACTTCATCAACCATTGTTGCTTCATAAATTCTATGGAATTTTAGGGTTTTCTGTTTTGTTTTGTTTTTTTATGTTTTGAGCCTTCTACTATGTCTTTTTATATAAAATGCAAAAAGATATCCATAAAATTATATGCTTCTCTGGGAGGCAGAATAAAAGAGCAAAATTTCTGTTAAAGAATGACTTTAGCCCCAGACTCCCTTGCCTGCTCAAACATGACATGCACAAAAGTGGCATTTATCAGAGCAAGAAAATGTTATTTCAGTGTGTTTTGATGGCAAAACTCTAACCCCAGGAGCCAAGCAAATAGCCAAGTTCTGTCTCTTTTATCCAAAAATTTCTGGCAGCAAATAAGAAAAGGACTTTTTCTGGGTTAGCTTGGAAGGGGAACAGAAGCCATAGAGTTTGAGTGGCTTGTGTGTGTTAATCACAAAGGAGGAAGATAAAAGGGCACTGTGAGTCAGGCTCAATCTGGATTTTTCTAGTAAAACAGACAAATCAGTCCCTGTAGGTTGCTGAACACAGACAAGCTTCTAGGAGGCTGGATTTGGCTTCTCTGTGGTCAGGTAGGAGCACCCAAGGTCAATGGTTCCATAAGACCACAGAACAAGCGTACAGCGGGTAGAAAGCTCACTTTCTCTAGGAACACTGACAGCCAGGCATCCTTTCCTCCTTCTCATTTCTTTTTCTTCCCTTTCTTCTTTGCCCCCTTCTTTTAATTATTAGTGAAATCAAAGTTTCCTTTTGTGGGTCCCTAGTCCATAGGACTTGAAAGGAAACTGAAGAACAATTTTGTTGTAGTTTGGGAGAAAAACAATAGGGTAGAGAAGCTTCAACCCTAGCAGTTTCCAAAGGAAGGGGATGGGAGAGAGAGAGGGAGAGAGAGAGAAGAGGGGAGAGGGAGGAGGGGGGGAGGGGAGAGAGAGGAGAGGGGAGAGGGGAGAAGAGGGAGAGGGGAGAGAGGGGGAGAGGGAGAGAGAGAGAATATGAGAATAATTTTAAAGCAAGTTTGTGTGTATGTGTATGTGTGTATGTGTTGCTTCAGACAAAGAGTGAGAAATCCCAAAGTGTCAAGGAAAAGTGTGTGAAGGCTTTGAAAAAAGAGAAAAAACAAATGGAAAGTTATACTTCTATGAGTCACTCAGAAAACCATGCAAATTTAACAGAGCTATATGACAGGGGCTCTGTGAGTGACTGAACAGGGCTAGTGTTCTGGAGAAGGACAAGTGCATTATCTCATTAAAACAATAATTATTCCTTCCATTTCCTTAGCATGGCTTTAAGTATCACACTCTTCCTGAGGGGTGGTCTGCTGCTGGGGTGACTGACAGGCCCGGCTACATTCCCCCCACCCTACCCCTTTTTTTAAAAAGCTGCATTAACTCTAAAGACAGGAGACGATAATGTAAATTTTCTAATCTTTGGAGCCGATCAGAATGTCATGTCTCCTTTGAGGGCTAGAGGTAGAATCTACTCTTTTTTTTTTTTTAATATTTTTTTTATTACGTATTTTCCTCAATTACATTTCCAATGCTATCCCAAAAGTCCCCCATACCCTCCCCCCCACTCCCCTACCCACCCATTCCCACTTTTTGGCCCTGGCGTAGAATCTACTCTTTTAACCAGGCACTAATAGCTTTCCCTTCAGTAACCCTCTCCCTCGGCATCCATCCACAACAGCTTTAAGAGTATAACAGATCCTCAAGAACTGAGACCCTAGCTGGGTATGGTGCTGCATGCCTTTATATTGGTAAAGTACATGGGAAAATAGAAGCAGGCAGATCTCTGAATTCAAGGCCAGCCTGGTCTATATGCTAAGTTCTAGGCTGGCTATTGCTACATAGTGAGACCCTGGACAGAGAGGGGGGGGAGAGAGAGAGAGAGAGGGAGGGGAGGGGAGGGGAGGGGAGGGGAGGGGAGGGGAGGGGAGGGGAGGGGAGGGGAGGGGAGGGGAGGGGAGGGGAGGAAGAGAAGAGAAGAGAAGAGAAGAGAAGAGAAGAGAAGAGAAGAGAAGAGAAGAGAAGAGAAGAGAAGAGAAGAGAGAGAAAATATATATAACCTAGTTCCCTTGTGGAAATCAAAGCTGCTCACTAGACCCTTCTAGTGTGAGTCTGCAATCTCATACCTCCAAGTCATTTAGCAAGAAGCCAGGGCCCCTTCTGGCATTTCTTGCCTCTGGCCAGGGCAGAAGCATGGCCATGTCCAGTCTCTGGTCAGGGACATGAAAGATGCTACTTTTTTCTGGGTTCCTGCACTAACCCACATGACTGTTTATGCCTTTCATCCTCATCACTTCAACTCACATGTGGTTATGACTAAGAACTTAAGCGGGGGCTTGAGTCACCTGACCTTCTAGCCACCCCAGGACCATGGCTCCAGAGTAGGAAGTCAAGTCGACCTCTGATCAAAAGGCTTTGGCCTCTGCTAAGACTATCTCTCTCTGCAGGGTCTGTAGCCATGTTACACATAGTGGTAACATGGACAATACTCTGTAGACTCGACTCTACTTGTCCGGTGGCTACAGACCCAATGTTGTGGATTCTGGAATGAAAGACACACACACACACACACACACACACACACACACACACACACCTTATATTTAGTATGCCCTAAGCAGCTGAATGGCAGGGCAACTCATGGCTAATACACTCACTCCTCCGATATTCCTGAATTATTACTTACTAAAACTTACATTCCATTTTGGCCACTCTGGCCTGCAGCCACCCTGGGTCGTGATTCTCAACTCTTACCTCTCTGTCCTGCACTTCTCAGGTCTGATCTTTCTGCTTCGATGGCATGGTGGCTCTTCTTCCTCTGTCCTGCATTCCTTGCCAGGGAATCCTCAAAGTCCCACCTTTGTCACCCTGGCCAGCCACTAGCCACCGGCAACTTTATTTACCAATCAAAGCTAACTGGGGACAGGGACCCTCAGCATCTTACATTTGGGACGTGTGGATTCCCATGTAATTTTGGGGGGTCTGAATTAATATAAGTAGCATTAGACGCAGTGTACAACCACAGTCACTGGCAGGAAGGAGTATTCTCCAGTGATGTGCTTTGAGGTACCAAGCAGGACCTCCAAGAGGGAAGAACAGTCACCTTCTGGATGATGTTCGACTCTTGACTGAGTTTGACCTAAGTAAATCCAGGCTGGTTCCCAGAGGGAGGCTCTTGCTCTAGGAAATACTGACATTTTCTTTATAATGCAGTTTTATTTTCACCTGAATCAGACCACCTAGAGCAAAGGGGTACTCTGAAACTGCTAAGGTCGGCTTAGCTCTTAGAATAGGTAGTGTTTATGTTCTGTCTTACAAAGATGTCCCTGGACTGACTCTTAGTCAAAGGTGACCTTGAACTCATGATTTTCCTGCCACACTTCCCAAGTGCTGGGACTCTAAGTGCACACCACGAAGTCCTCCCTTTTAAAAATGAGAATAAGTGCTTCATACTGTTCAAGGTCACATGACTAGTAAATGTCAGATCAACACTGTCTCCTGATTCAGCGATGTTCCATGCATCTGGAAGAGTAGCCTTGGGGCACTGACACTGAATAAGATGACACACACGCTAAAACAAAGGTCAATATTGCAACACTAAGCAGCATGTGAGCCACAGCTAAACATCCTTTGTTATTTTAAAATCATTTTCCCCAAAGATAATTTTTTAAAGAGTAATTCCTGCTTTGTAAATTAAAAGGGGGAAATAAAGAGGGATACTAAACAGTAATATCGGGCAATTCATCAAGTGTTTAAATATTACAGCTATAATTATAAAACACATTAGGACAATGGCTGACAGTATGGGAAGCCACTGCTGCTCATATCCTGAATATAGGAAGTCATGATTCCTGTTCAACTATGAGGCTTTCACCTCTCAGCCTGTGAGCTATAGCACACAAGCAAGCAGGGTCTAACCCACCCTTCCCCACAGGTGAGCCTCTCAGAGCTCCAGGGCATTGCAGACCTACTCCCACACGCCTTTCCCTGGTTGAGGGAATGACACCAAGGCCCAGTCAGACACCACTGTCTTACACAGGACTGGACTGTTTCTCTGGAGCTCTTGTGGCTTGGGCAACCAGTCAGGGTAATTACCTAGGCATGTACAGGACTCTCTCGGCCACCACAAAGCCCACCCTGAAGAATAGGTTGCTGGCTGGAATGAACGGGAACACGAGGAACAGCAAGCCGGCCAATACTTCCTTGTGCTCCAGCCTCTGAAACACACAATAGGGAAAGAACACATGTATCTCTATTCAACTGTGCCTCAGATGGCAAGTCACCATCTGACCCTCAGGTTCTTGGTGATGACCAAATGGACACATCAGAGAACTAAACTGACCACAGGAAGACCTGCCTAGAGATGCTAGCTTGCCCAATACACATCTGTCACCAGAGACATGAAATGGGCAGAGTTGGTAGTGATCACTGACCACTGCCTGAGAAAGTGCTGCTCAGCCTATCCCCACTCCTCCCCCCATAGCCTCAGGACTATACAGAGGCAGAGCAGTTAGGCAGAGCCAGGCACTGAGATACAGTGGTAACCTCTCTTAAAGAAGAGGCCAAAAGAGTCACTAGCAGGAGCCAAGCTTTGCATACAAGAAATGTTCTTCTAATGACAAAATTGAGGGTGCCCCAGGGGGAGGGGGCAGCTGAATTATAAGTTTTTTGGTACCTCTCAAACTAAAGCACATTTTTTTTTGAGCTGGTTGTTTTGTTTCTTCGTTTGAGAAAAGATCTCTCTCTCTCTCTCTCTCTCTCTCTCTCTCTCTCTCTCTCTCTCTCTCTCTCTCTCTCTCTCTCTCTCTTTCTCTCTCTCTCTCTCTGCATGCATCCCTGGCTGGCTTTGACATCCAGTCTTCCCTTAGCTTCCTCTAGACATGGGTTACCAGGAGTAGCTGCAATTATTTAAACTAAAAACCAACACTATGAAAACTCAGTAAATTGTTAAAGGATCTTCTCATAGTATTTGTAATGTTTCTTATTCTTTGTGTAATTAAAATATTTTAAAATTATTTTCCAATGAAGCTATTAACAACAACAACAAAACAAGAACAAAACAAGCAAACAAACCCAGACCAAAACAAAAAAACCAAAAACCCTCCCTCAGAGCTCAGGGAGCCCTCTGTAGAAGAGGAGGTGGACAGAATGTAGGAGCCAGGAATCATGAGAGACACCAAGAGAACAAGAAAACAAGGCTCTCTAAGTGAGCAAAGCTCTTATGAGCTCACAGAGACTGGGGCAGGATGCACAGGGCCAACACGAGATGGCACCAGGTCCTCTGTGCTTACCTCTGGCTTCCAGTTAAGTGTTTGTAAAGGATTCCTGAGCATGTGAACAAGCTGTCCTCTGACTCTTGTGTCCTCTCTTGGGCTCTTTTCCATCTGTTGGTCTGTCTTGTCTGACTTTAATGTGATAGTTTTTGTTGTATCTTATTATACTTGGTTATATTAAAAAAGAAAAAAAGAACGAGTGTAAGCCTAGCTACTAGGGTAAACAATGGAAATGTCATCTATACCTGCTAGGAAAAGCAATGTTCTCCAATGCAAATGACACTGGGTATATCAACTGCTCCAGGGCAGAGCTCTTGTTTAGGAGTACTAACTAACAAATAATGGTCAGACCAATTTTTCGTGTACTTTTATTTGGTTACAGTTTGGTGTTTTTTGTATTATTTCTTTTTGTGTGATGTTGTGTCTATTTTGTAGATTTGGGGAGTTTTGTTGTAGTGTGTTTTGGGTTTGTTTTATAAGAAAGAACTTAAAGTTGGATGGGCAGTGAGGAGGAGAGGATCTGACAAATTTGAGGGTGGGGAAGAATATGATCAAAATGTATTTAAATTTAAAAATTGTTTTAAAAAGAAGAAAAAGTGGATGCTTCTATATTTAGATATTGTAATGGACACTGTAGATGGAATCATGTTTTCATGTGATATATGCAGCAGATGTGCTTGAAGAATTGTAGTTAAAAAACAGCTGAGTATATACGATGCTGTTGCACTTAGTGGTACTGAGTCCCAGGACTCAGAAGGCAGAGGGAAAAGGAGGTAGCCAGTCCCAGGCTACCCTGGGCCGTACAGTGAGACTGTGTTCCAAAAACAAACAAAAAGTTCAAGATGGTAACCAGGTCTACAGGCGACTAAGGGTTTCTAGGGGAGAAAGAGCATTCCCATAGTGGTGTAGTCACAGGTAAGCAGTCTGTACTCCTGTACATAACCCCTCACTCAGTATCCTGTAAGAAACCCTAATGAAGTAATTTAAATAAAAACATGAAAGCAGAAGAGTACAAGATGGGAAGATCAGTCAAGAGGGAGGGGAACAAGAAAAATAACAGAGGGGCAATTGTGTTAAAAATATATAATGTATGAAATGGTATAATGAAACCCATTATTATATATAATTAACACACGCTGATAAAAATCAAAGGAAACCGAGTAGAACTTTCCATATCACATACTGCATCTTTAATGATTCTCATAAACATTTAAAGTAGTATATTATTTTTAATACCTAGAAAAGAAAAGGACAATATCACAAATATAAATAAAATTCCCTACCAGAAACTGCAACATGCTCTAAGTATGCAAAGTAAAAGATTTGTCACCAGGATTTTATTAAAATCTTTGTCTTATTAACTACTATATACAGAGTAATAAAACCTCCCTGAGAGATTCTATATAATTTGAACAGTTTCCCTCAAATGATTTCTTTCTGTTAGTAATGACCTGAAGTAATCTAACTCCATAGAAGAAAAAGGATAAAGGTTATTTTAGTAACTTTCAAATCAGGCAGATGCAGAAAAATGTTATGTGTGTATATATCACATACATATCCATATATACATACTTCTAGGCTTTCCTAAACTTGACAAATAAAAATGAAAAAGAGAATAAAAAATGAGAAGCCAGTTGATTGTGCTATAAGCCTCAAGCTGTCTGTGTTTGTTTCCTCTCTATTGCTGTGATAAAAACACTCTGTTCAAAAGCAAACTAGAGGAAGAAAGGGTTTGTTGGGCTTACACGTTCAAATCATGGTCCATCACTGGGGGAAGTCAAGGCAGGAATTTGAAGGCAGACCAGACTGCTACTCTACAGACCATTACCTCTAACCAAGGAACTCCGTTCACAGCCAAAGAAGTGAGACAGGAACCTTGGAGAGGCTTGCTGGCTGGAAGATAAGCTTATGTTCAGTTTTCCTATGCAGTTTAGGACCACTTGCCTAGGGAATGGGGACACCTGCAGTGAGCTGGGTCTCCCTTTCAATTAATAATCTAGACAACTCCCTATAAACATGCCCACAGGCGCCAATCTGACCTACAAAATTCCTTAATTGGGATTCTCTTGCCAGGTAGTTCCAGTTCTGACTAGTTGACAGTTAACCAGGGCACCATCCTTATAATTCAGGTAACAGTCTAAGGTGACTGAGGCCATTTCAGCTCAAGGACCCTCCCCAGAATCCTGTGCCACCATTCAGGGGGTTCTCACTAGCAAACACTGAAGTTAATCCCCAGAGTGTCTCCTGTATTCCTGATTCCTCATTAACCCCAAGTCCCTACTACCTTGAAGTAATCTTTTCATCCAGTTTTAGTTTGTATAGACAGCTGATTTTCACTTTCAGCCTCTGAAAGCTAAAATCCATAAGAAAACAATCTCTGATTCTCCACTTTAGTAGATCTAACTCTATGGTTCGTTTGAAATAACACAAACATTGTTATGTTTAACAGTGCTATTGACGATGGAGATAAGGGACTGTGCCAGGTGACTGAGAAACTGGTCTTACCCTCAGAACTCCTCTTCAGAAACCAAGACCCTTTCCAGACTGCAACAGACCATGCTGGGTAAAGGAGAGTAGAACAACATGACTGTTTGGGGCAGAGATTCCATGTGCTCTGCACTAAGGACCCTGAATCCATCCCCAGTGATGCTACTACCTGTCAAGTACTAGATGACTGCTTTCATTCTTATCCTAGCAGCTGTTCCAGATTCTGCCTCTCTCTGGCAATGACTGACTTACCTGTCCACGGCACAGTTTCTGCCTAGAATCTCTGTTAGGTTTTGAATACTGATCATTCTTACAAAGTCATGTAGGAGTTTAATCCCAAGGCTCATGTTAAAATTATCTAAGAGTATGAAAGCTTAATCTGATAATGGCATTCAGAGATGGGGCCTTGCAAAGTGATTAGATTTGATGTAGTCATTAGCATGACCTCCAGAAGTGGACCCTTTAAGCTTTATGAGGAAGACATACAAATGAGAGCTTTGTGCTCACTCCATCCATGCTATGATACAGTCAAAGGAGAACCTCATCAGAGTCAGTGGCCATGCTCAGGGAAACAGAGAGACCAGTCTGGCACAGGTGAGCTGATGGTGCTGGCTCCAGGACACCAGACATGTTCCTGTCTTCATATGTATTGATTACTGCTTTCCTGTTAAGGCTTCGGCCCTTTGGTAAATCCCTTATTTTTAAGATAAGTGAAGCTATAAAAATGCATAGTATTGTATAAAAACAGTAAACAAGGGGTCTGGGGAGATAGCTTAGTTGGTAAATTGTAAGCGTGAGGATCTGAGGTGGATCCCTAACAACCATGTAAAAAGCCAGATTTGGTAGCACGTCCTATAGTCTCAATGAAGAAGTGGGAATGGGTGGATCCCTGTGGTTCACTAGACAACCCACCTGGCCTATTTGATGAACTATTTGATGTCTCAAAAAACAAGGTGGGTGATGCCAGAAGAATGGCAGTCAAAACTGTCCTTTGGTCTCCACATGTACTTGTGTGTGCATGCACACAAACACAAACTTCAAAGCTGATTCCTGGGGGCTGGTTACAGCTGTCTCACTCATTCTACACACTCAGCCAGGGCCCCTGACAGATCTCTAAGCAGGGTCAAGTATAGTCTCCTAGGACAAGAGCATACCAGACCTCAGGTTGGACAGCATTTCTTCTCCTAGCCTGTTGTTAGTGGGACGAACTCACTGTGGCAGAGTAGCTTCAGCAACACCAGCTGGCTGCCCTGCCCTCCACCTGGCTTAGACCGGTGGTATAATTTCCTGATTTTCTGGAGTGTTGATGTATCTTTGTAAATGCTCACAGAGTAAAAATTTAAAGGGGGAAACGAATGGAGAGATTAAACCCCCTCTGAGACAAAAGGAGAGTGCCTTCTCTCAGCCAATTTAAACACAGCTTTTTCCCAGCCTGGACTCTTGGACAAGAGGCACTGCCAGATCTCCTATAATGAATAGAGCTGTTTAATCACAGCATTCAAAACCGACATTTTGGATTTCTAGTCTTTGATTTTGAACCTTGGTTGTTTTTTTTTTCCCTAACAAAGCTTTGTTTTTTATTTGTATTTAATTAACAGTCTGAACTTTCTTGCCAACACTGGTTCCTGAGATTCTACTTCTTATCTCATTCAAGTGTGCAATTATGCAACTACAAGACAGGGTTAAATGAGGTGGAATGCTAAAGTGCTCAGACTCTCTTACTCTGAGCATAAGCTAATTTAAAACTTTACTTGGAAATGTAACGTCAAATTTTTGTTTAAATGTGTTATTAAATGTTTTTTTTTAAATTAAGGCAAAGGCAAGCTATAGGATAATAAGTACAAAAACACACATTTACTCTAAGCTAAGTAAACATTCAGAAAGAGTTAAGGGAAGTCAGAAAAGTAGAAAATGCTAGTAAGTAAATCTTTATATAATTAGTGTGAAAATATTCCAGTAATTTAGTCAGACACACGGAAGTCTGAGAGGGCTCTTCATCACCAGCTTTGGTTTTGAGCAAACATGAAAGCAAATAGTAGAAAGCTACATATTTTTGTTTTACAAAGGGCTAAGTTAGAGATGGAAGGAAGTAGCAAGATGAATTATCTTTTGAGGGTCTACTCCATGTATAAGGAAGGCCCTCTCTGAGCCACAGAATGTGTCATACCTCAGGCCATCAGAAGCCACCTGCTAAGCTGCACTGGCGGAGGACAGAAGGGTGGCAGGAACACACTCACAAGGTTGTCATTTAACTTCAGGCTGTGGCTTTTGACACTTCTCTGTCAATGCACTTAGGAAGTAAAGTTTCAACTAAGGGCTGAAAGCCAGACATAGTGGTACACACATGCCATCCCAGGACTTGGCAAGTTTAGACAGGAGAATTGAGGTCCAACCTGTGCTACATAGTTGTCTTATTCAGGTTTCTACTGCTGCAATAAAACATCATGGCCAAAAGAAAGTTTGGGAGGAAAGGGTTGATTTAGCTTACACTTCCAGATCATAATCCATTGTTGGAGGAAATCAGGACAGGAGCCTGGAGGCAGGAGCTGATGCAGAGGCCATGGAGGGGGGCTGCTTACTGGGTTGCTTCCCTGGCTTGCTCAGTGTGCCTCCTTATAGAACCCAGGACAACCAGTCCAAAGATGGCACCACCCATAATGGGCTGAACCCTCCCCCCTTGATTACTAATTGAGAAAATTCCTTACAGCTGGATCTCATGGAGGCATTTCTTCAACTGGGGCTCCTTCCTCTCTGATGACTCTAAGCTTCTGTCAAATTGACACACAAAACCAGCCAGTATAATAGTAAAACTCATGCCTCCCTCTCCCTGTGTTGTATATGTGTGTGCTGACTAGTGAGGGTATGTGTAGAGGGCAGAGGTCCACATTGGTGTCTTCCTCTACAGTTCACCTTGTTTTTGAGAGTGTCCTTCAGGAACCTAAAGCTCACTGCTTGGGTTCTGCCAGCTGGCCAATGAGCCAACAGATTCTCCCTGGCTCTGCTTCCCAGCATGAGGGCTACCAGTACTTCTGTGTGGAATCTGGGGATCCACATTCAGGCCTTCACAATCCTCTGTAAAATAAGCACTTACCACCAAACCATCTCTCCAGCCCAAGGCACTCTTTCTTAAAACAAAACAAAACAAATCAAAACAAAACACCTGAAGTCTGACTAACTACAAAGCCTGTCCTCCTGCTACAGCCTAAGTCAAGAGTAGGAAGAAATGTCAGGAAAAACCATCAACCACAACCGCAGGTCGATGCGTCAGTGTGGAGGATGCCAGATAAGGTGCTGCACAGTGTAGAAAATTCCATCTCTTAGGGTGTCTCACAGAGGGCGTCAGATAAACACAATCCTAAGGTCCATACCGCACATGTGCCCTGTTACAGGATCTGCTTTGAGAGAATCAAGGAATAGTCCGAGATGGTCCATCACTCTCCTGAAGCTCAGCCTCTGAGGCCAGACACTTAACACACACATGCTCACTGCCTGCAGCTATAATATGCTGGGCCAGTGAGATGGCTCAATGAGTAAAGATGCCTCCACCAAGCCTGACCCCACAAGCTGTCCTCTCACTGACCTACACACACACACACACACACACACACACACACACACACATTTTTTAAGGCAGATTTCACTGACTTTGGTAATTGAATAAAAAAGTCAGTATTACATCTAAAAAGGACTGTGGGAAAGATAATGATTACTTTTGCCATGACAAATCAAATGCTATGATAGAATTTTTCTTTGTAAAGCAAGTAAAATAATTAAATTAATTTTAGTGACCACAGAGATGCAGAGCAAGCCAAGGGACAACAGCCTTCTGAAGTTTAATCTTATTCTTCTTCTAAACTTATCTCTTCAATATTCAATGATTTATAAACTGCAGAGAGCATGGCTCTTCTAGGAATGTAATGTGATTTATAATCAGGGTTTACTCAGTCAGATGAATCTCAGATAGAAAGGACTCAGAAATAAAGATGAACTTGGGGGAGTACAGTAGGACCTCATCAGACACCTGGGCTTCAGAGGTTGAGTCACAGGTACCTATGTGAAGCTAGAGAACAAACGTGGACAGATTACTCTTGCCTTGTGTGTGACGGGGGTGGGAAGAAAGAGCCTGTTTCTCAGAAGCCTAGACTTAACAATAGGCTTGGTTGGCAGGATGGTAATGACCAGGACATTGGAATGCTACTGTGTTAGTCAACTATCTGCTACTGTAACAAAACACCGGTGGTTATCAATTGGAAAAATAAAGTTTGTTTTCCTCAGTTCTGAAAGTTTCAGTCCATCATTAGTTACATTACTGCATTTGATCCTATAGACCACCACCTCAAGGACTAAGCCCATCACTCCAAGTACTAAGCCTATCACCTCAAGGACTAAGCTCATCACTCCAAGTACTAAGCCTATCACCTCAAGGACTAAGCTCATCACTCTAAGTACTAAGCCCATCACCTCAAGGACTAAACCTATCACTTCAGGGACTAAGATCATCACCACAAGGGCTAAGCCTGTTGCTTTGAGAACTAACCCTGTCATAGTGACCAAAAGCAAAGAAGAGCAAATGTAGTCAAAGTCCCAGCAGGCACCCCAATGATCTGACCTATGACCTAAGAGCTCAGCCAGGTCCCATCAGCACATCAGGCCAGAGACCGACCATGTCTTTGTCCCTCAGGCCGGGGACCATGGTCTTAGGAGAACATTCCAGATCCAAGGTCAACAAACTTAGTTTCTCAGGAGTACCTCAGGAAGGGAGGGAAGGGAAGAACAGCTAATCATCCTTCCCTCTGTAGGACTCACTGAGGAACAAGAATGACTTTAACACAGTGGCTGGTGACTGCATGGCCTCTGCTGAGCCTGAGGAAGCCGCAGAGCAGGAACCAGGTGAGGATTTCTAAGTGCATTTGTCCTATGGATGTACGAAGCTGGCAGAAATGTTTTCCTACCAATTGTGTCTGCAGGAACGTCTAATAAGCAGAAACCAGCTCACCCGCACCCTTACCCCCCACCAAAGCCTTCCAATGTAGGATGTCATAAACATCTTTCTGCTAAGAAAGCGACAAGGAGCTGTTCTTGTCTCACAATCTACCCACAAGAAGCTGTCTCAGAGGATGACTACTTACTTATTTTGTATCCTAGGATTAATAGGAGAAGGAGACATAAGGGGCACGTGACTGCATTCTCCTAGTGAAGACTTAACTACCTTTCAAGAGCATCTCTTAGCACTAACTCACCTGCTTTATCAAATAAACTGCAGAGATGGGTCTGGCTTACTTCAGGTACATGGATGACAAGACTGGGTGGGAATCCTCTTTCCTAAGTACTAAGGAAAAAGGACACTAAGATTCAGGCAAGGAACTGAAGTTCTAGAGAGTTCTCATAAGGTAGATTTGGTTTCTGTGTCCAGCCAGTGTCTTCACCCAGAATCCAAATGTCTTCTCTACTACAAAGTGTTGCAATTCAGGGGACATGCCCTGTTTTTCTGCTTCTGAGGTATGTGATAATAAAAGCCTGATGGATAATTTCATTCTCACAGAGGCAGTTAATGGGCTCTTTTCACAAATTACTGGCCTGGCAGTCTTCCCTCACCTTTCACTGTGGATTCAAACAGCTTACTTACCACAGCTTAGATTTACTGGACTAATGACATGGGCAAAGGATGGAAAACAAGGCTTTAGGGTTTAAAGTGCTTTCCAACACCTGTAATTTTCCAAGTTCAGACATGTACACTCCAACTTTCTTGTTTCAAAGCAAGGAAGAGGCACCCATCAAAGGGCCTGTTTCCACCAAACAGAACAATCTGAATCTGTAATATGGATGTTTAGTGAGAGCCGCTGTAAGAGGCAAGGTCTGACATTAGAAAACAAAAATGACCCAGAGCTCCCATGTGGGAGTCATGTTTTCTCGGAGAATGCTTGTAAGGTACTAGGAGAAAAACATTCTAGATAGAAAAACAAATGGTAATGCGTTTCCTTAGCAAGTGGTGGTTAATTATTCTCAAGCTAGGCCGCTGATATGATGAGAGCCAAAATCTATGAAAATTCAAGTTTACTGGTTAGTCACTCAAATCCAAACAGCCTGTGGTGCCTGAAACGATTTCCAGGGCAGTGCCAAGGAAGGCAACATTAGTAAATGTTCTTCCCAATTAATCGTTGTTCAATACCAAATGCCAGACTCAAGGATTACAAGTTCATAGCCAGTTGAACTTGCCAGGTCATTTTGCAAAAGAGGCCTCTGGCAATCAGAGCCAGATAGAATACAGACACAAAAGCATGTCTTCTACAAGATTCTGCCCAAATGCAATCACTTATTTGCAGGAACATACTGGTTTTTGAAACTCCAGGGATTCCTTCCTCTGCCCTTCAGCTCTCCTATCAGAATCTTCCATGACCCAGGCCTGGTAACTTGTGTGCAATCCTAGCATGTACAGGGCTAAATTCAAAGACACTCTAGCTTGAGGATAGCCTGGGCTTCATGAAATCATGTCTCTAAAATAAGAAAAGATGTTTCCAGGAAAGGTGCCTTCAGTAGTAATCACTGAGCAAGGCACTGGGGACTCTGTCAGATCTGTGTTCTTAAAACAACAGTGAAGCAGGTGAAAGTTTTTATTATTCTGGGTATACTGTCACTTTGGAAACAGTTGTTCACAAAAAGTGAATCTGATATTACAGATGACACTGCCTCCCTGGACTTATATTTAACAGATGGTTTTGTAGTAACCTGGGCACATCATGACTCCACAATCACAGGCTCACTGTAACCAACACACATACATACACACACACACGGGGAGGGGGGTTGGAAGGGGAGAGGGAAAAAGATGGGGGGATGGCAGGCTCTACAGAATGAAAAACAAAATTCTGAACTGAGAACAGGCTGGACCAACAAGGTAGAATGGAGGAGGTCAGTCAGGGCAGGGCAATAATCTAGGCAGTACAGGATTATGCCTTGGACCAGGTAATGACATGGAGGGTGGGGAAAAGTGTCCTTAGTTGGGCAAGAGTGGACACAGAAGGGAAACATCAAGAATCTTGGCTCAGACAGCAGGACGTTTCTGCTACTTTCATCTCTGCAATTCATAATTACATGTTTTGTGGCTGAGAACAAGATGAAAAAATGTGCGCTCCTTTAAATAAAACATGTTCTGATGGAAACAGAAAGGACTGAATGGCTTGAGGAGAAAAAAAAAGCTTTACCCTTTCAAGTTTCAAGTTATCATAAGTACCATACAGCTACAGGGTAACAGGTTTGTTCCTTAGAGTGGTGATTCATTAAATTAAGAGGAATATCAGGTGTTAAAAAGATTAAGGGATTAGGGAGATTTCTTAGTCCTTAGAGTCTTTCTGTGTTTGCAAGAGGACTTGAGTTTGATCCCCAACACCCACATCTAAAGCCGGGCACAGCAATGAGTGCTCTTAACCCCAAGGCTGGTAGGTAGAGAGGAGTGGAATGGGGTCTGCTGGCTACTCAGGTAATCTGACCAGTGAGTTCCAGACTCAGTGAGAGATTTGCCTCAAAAAAAATAAATATGCTGGGGGGGAGGGGGGTGACTGAGGAAAATACTCAATCTGTCCTGTGTATGTGTACACACCTGTACATATACATATACACATGCATATACAAGTGAAGATTACCTTTCAAAACTAAATCAAAGCATGCATTGTGGACACTAAATTTCAATGACAATCAGAGCATACAAACCAAGAAAAGGAAATAAAGCTGTTAGTGATGCACGAACACTTCTCTTAGCAATACACAGCACTCTAATTCTTCTACTAAGACATTTGGTGAGTCTTCAAACTGAGACATAAACATCAGAGCAGTAGGTAGGTTGTTTGCTTATTAAATAGTGTGATTTGTGCCAATGCGATTGCCCCATGAAGGCAAAGAATAAAGAAAATTATTTAAGGATGTGGAAAAACTCCTGTGGGCTCAAATCAAAAGCAGAGCAGAGAGCTTTAAGAACAAGCAGGACACTGGAAATATGATTTGTAGTTTTGACCGCAGATGAAGGAGGGGCAAGGAGCTTCACAGGTGACGTAGCCATCACCCCTAACACAGGAGAGCTGTGGAAAGGCTTGGCTATTGGCCTCTGGTCTTCAGATAGCCACTGAATAAAAAGATGCACTTCTAATGCTTCCTGTTCCACTGTTCACCACAGAGGAATAGGACAGACTCAGTAGCAACAACATCAAGAGGACTGGGGATGAAGATCTGTACATGGGCCCTGAACTCCGTCTCAGTGCCCTTAAAATGAATTGCTTTTTTTAAGAGAAAAATCAATTTACAATAAATTTTCAAGTACTTTTAAAGACATAGTATCTTTCAAGTTTAAAGACCATGAATGTGATTGGTGAGTCCAGTGATGCTAGCCGCTCTCTTCCAGCTCTTCATTAACATTCAGCTACAGCTACCAGGGATAACTGGTTAATGTTAGGTCTCTCAGGCTGTGCATACATCTAAAAATGAGCTCAAACTGGACTATAGGAGGATTTCTGGTGGTTAGATAAAGCCAGCATTCTTTAGAAACTTGTGAAGTCAACTCCTACTTATCAAAAGGAATCATTTCCCTTCCCTCTGACAGAGGTGACATATGGCTCCACTGACATGTACATGTGGCTGCATGCCAAAGCCCCTGCCGGCCTCCAGGGTCCCTCAGTCCCTACACACACATACTTGTCACACACTTCTTTTCAAAGTCCACAAGAGCATCCTTGCCTGTCTCACCTCAGAGTCTGCTCTGCTCTTTTTATAACGCCATCCCTGGCTATACTCACCATTCTCACTGTGTTCTCACTTACTGTCTCTTTCTCTCTGGCTATCTCCCTATTCACACTATGTTGAATCTCTCTCTCTCTCTCTCTCTCTCTCTCTCTCTCTCTCTCTCTCTCTCTCTCTCCTTTCATCCCCCCCCCCTCTCTCTTTCTGCACTATGATATCCTCCATTCCCCCTCTTGAATATAGTCCTGGCCATGTCCAGTCTGCTTTCATTTCTCTCTGCTCTGGGCTCTTCCAGATGCCTCTGGATACTTTCTATCTTACACACACACACACACACACACACACACACACACACACACACACCCCTTTCCTTTAACCACACCATGTTGGCATTTACTTTACTGCAACTTCTCACATACAGTTAAACTAGTGAGTTCACCCCTGCCCTTCTATGGCATCTGAACACATAGACTCTGCACATTCCTGTGGTGGTGTTTGTTATATGATTTGAATGGGGAGTGTCACAAGCATCTTAAAGTATTTGAACACAGCTGGTAGTGTTATTCTGGAAGGCAGAGTCCAGCTGGAGGAAGTGGTTTGCTGAATGGAAGGCCTTTGCTAATCTTCCTGTCCCATTTTTGCTTTCTGACCTATCCAGATGTGATGAGGTAGCCTCACCCTCACTACCACAGCTGGGCCATGATGGACTGTATATCCAGACTGTGGGCCCAAAGAAACTTTTTGGATACTTCAAGAACTTAAATATGTTTTCTGTTACTGGGAATAAAGACAGCTTTTGAAAGGTGAGGGAGAGGGTTGACGTTCATAAATAACAATTATATACATTCTGACTGTTAGAGTGATTGTGGGTCTTGATCTACAGAGACAAAAGAAGCAGTCAGTGTCTTTCTTTGTTTTAATGCTGCTATCTGTACACAGGAGCACTTCTGTATTTCAGAAGTTGAGCTGTGACAGTTTCAGGATGATGGAGACTATGACAACAACCAGACTCTGCAAACAGTATGTGTTCAGTGCTCCTCTATAAGAACTACTGTGCTGTGTCAGAAGGCATGGCGTGCTCTAGTCTTGTCTCACAGAGAGGTGCAGATAGGGTGTTAAAGGGGAACAGACACAGGTGACCAGAAGCAAAGCTGATCATGAACCCTAGCCTCCCTCCTCCTAGGACTTGGGGTAGCTCTCCTCTGACAAGTCTCTTCTCACACTGTACTAGGGGAAAGAGTAAGTTTACTTTCAAACTCATTTTAGGAGAATGTTGTAAACAAAATTCTAGTTCTGTAGTACTGATCAAGGGTAAACATGGAAGTCAGGTACTGAGGTAGAAAACGGTGGCTCATCAACTTAATCCATTATATAAACAAACTCAAAGACAAAAACCGCATGATCATCTCATTAGATGCTGAGAAAGCATTTGACAAAATCCAACACCCATTCATGATAAAAGTCTTGGAAAGATCAGGAATTCAAGGCCCATACCTAAACATGATAAAAGCAATCTACAGCAAACCAGTAGCCATCATCAAAGTAAATGGTGAGAAGCTGGAAGCAATCCCACTAAAATCAGAGACTAGACAAGGCTGCCCACTTTCTCCCTACCTATTCAACATTGTACTTGAAGTCCTAGCCAGAGCAATTCAACAACAAAAGGAGATCAAGGGGATACAAATTGGAAAAGAAGAAGTCAAAATATCACTTTTTGCAGATGATATGATAGCATATATAAGTGACCCTAAAAATTCTACCAGAGAACTCCCAAACCTGATAAACAGCTTCAATGAAGTAGCTGGATATAAAATTAACTCAAACAAGTCAATGGCCTTTCTCTACACAAAGAATAAACAGGCTGAGAAAGAAATTAGGGAAACAACACCCTTCTCAATAGTCACAAATAATATAAAATACCTTGGCGTGACTCTAACTAAGGAAGTGAAAGATGTGTATGATAAGAACTTCAAGTCTCTGAAGAAAGAAATTAAAGAAGATCTCAGAAGATGGAAAGATCTCCCATGCTCATGGATTGGCAGGATCCATATAGTAAAAATGGCTATCTTGCCAAAAGCAATCTACAGATTCAATGCAATTCCCATCAAAATTCCAACTCAATTCTTCAATGAATTAGGAAGGACAACCTGCAAATTCATCTGGAATAACAAAAAACCTAGGATAGCAAAAACTCTTCACAAGGATAAAAGAACCTCTGGTGGAATCACCATTCCTGACCTAAAGCTGTACTACAGAGCAATTGTGATAAAAACTGCATGGTACTGGTATAGTGACAGACAAGTAAACCAATGGAATAAAATTGAAGACCCAGAAATGAACCCACACACCTATGTTCACTTGATCTTTGACAAGGGAGCTAAAACCATCCAGTAGAAAAAAGACAGCATTTTCAACAAATGGTGCTGGCACAACTGGCGGTTATCATGTACAAGAATGTGAATTGATCCATTCCTATCTCCTTGTACTAAGGTCATATCTAAGTGGATCAAGGAACTCCACATAAAACCAGAGACAGTGAAACTTATAGAGGAGAAACTGGGGGAAAGCCTCGAAGATATGGGCACAGGGGAAAAACTCCTGACTAGAACAGCAATGGCTTGTGCTGTAAGATCAAGAATTGACAAATGGGACCTCATAAAATTGCAAAGCTTCTGTAAGGCAAAAGACACCGTCAATAAGACAAAAAGGCCACCAACAGATTGGGAAAGGATCTTTACCCATCCTAAATTAGATAGGGGACTAATATCCAATATATATAAAGAACTCAAGAAGGTGGACTCCAGAAAATCAAATAACCCCATTAAAAATGGGGCTCAGAGCTAAACAAAGAATTCTCACCTGAGGAATACTGAAAGGCTGAGAAGCACCTGAAAAAATGTTCAGCATCCTTAATCATCAGGGAAATGCAAATCAAAACAACCCTAAGATTCCACCTCACACCAGTCAGAATGGCTAAGATCAAAAATTCAGGTGACAGCAGATGCTGGGAAGGATGTGGAGAAAGAGGAACACTCCTCCATTGTTGGTGGGATTGCAAGCTTGTACAAGCACTCTGGAAATCAGTCTGGCAGTTCCTCAGAAAATTGGACATAGTACTACCGGAGGATCCCACAATACCTCTCCTAGGCATATAATCAGAAGATGTTCCATCTGGTAAGATGGACACATGCTCCACTATGTTCATAGCAGCCTTATTTATAATAGCCAGAAGCTGGAAAGAACCCAGATGCCCCTCAACAGAGGAATGGATACAAAAAATGTGGTACATTTATACAATGGAGTACTACTCAGCTATTAAAAAGAATGAATTTATGAAATTCCTAGACAAATGGTTGGACCTGGAGGGCATCATCCTGAGTGAGGTAACCCAATCACAAAAGAACTCACACAATATGTACTCACTGATAAGTGGATATTAGCCCAGAAACTTAGAATACCCAAGATATAAGATACAATTTGTAAAACACATGAAACTGAAGAAGAACGAAGACCAAAGTGTGGACACTTTGCCCCTCCTTAGAATTGGGAACAAAACACCCATGGAAGGAGTTACAGAGACAAAGTTTGGAGCTGAGACGAAAGAATGGACCATCTAGAGACTGCCATACCTGGGGATCCATCCCATAATCAGCTTCCAAACGCTGACACCATTGCATATACTAGCAAGATTTTGCTGAAAGGACCCTGATATAGCTGTCTCTTGTGAGGCTATGCTGGGGCCTAGCAAACACAGAAGTGGATGCTTACAGTCAGCTATTGGATGAATCACAGGGCCCCCAATGGAGGAGCTAGAGAAAGCACTCAAGGAGCTAAAGGGGTCTCCGACCCTATAGGTGGAACAACAATATGAACTAACCAGTACCCCCAGAGCTCGTGTCTCTAGCTGCATATGTAGCAGAAGATGGCCTAGTCGGCCATCAGTGGAAAGAGAGGCCAATTGGACTTGCAAACTTTATATGCCTACGTACAGGGGAACGCCAGGGCCAAGAAGTGGGAGTAGGGGGGGCAATGGGGGGGAGGGCATGGGGGACTTTTGGGATAGCACTGGAAATGTAAATGAAGAAAATACCTAATTTTAAAAAAAGGAAAAAAAAAAAAAAAAAAAAGAAAACGTTGGTTCAAGTGTGGCCACAGGTAACAAGGTAGCAGGGGAGGAGCAGGCAGAAATGGGGCTGGAAAGCTGCCCTGGCTAAGCCCACTTTGGAGCTGATCGCATACATGGGACTTTGGCAGCACGGTGTGGAGCCTCAACTACCAAGGGACACAAAGCATACTACCCAGAGGGTGATCATTGGCTAGAAAGACTGGGTCCCTATTATCCCATGAGGTGAACTTCCATGAAATGAGGAAATGTGTGGGAAAGTGCTGTGTGCAGAGAATGGGAACAAGTCAGCCGAAGTGAAAGAGAAAGCAGCATGGACAGAGTCCACAGATGACTGCAACCTCCATCCTCCAGCTTATTTTACTACTCGCTGTATTAAAACATGAGGTGTATTTCATCAGGTAAAGACACATTAAAACACAGTGATCTATGTGTCACAAGAATGAACAAAATGCAAACTAATTTCCAGCAATTACGTCAGGTTCAACTGCATGGGTCTAAGGTAGAACAATTTTGTACCACAGGGTTGGCTAATTTATGCTTCAAAGATAAAGTTGTGACAGATCACATGGTCAGCAAAACTTCAATATCTTAAAACAGGGAAAAGCTACAGCAAGGTGTTCCTTCTTTGGTCTGTCTGTCTGTGGGGTGATGTGTCCATTTGGCTGTTCTTAATCCTGTTCTCAACAAGGTTGGAATGTCCATCCACAGATAACCACTTTCCAACAGTGGCTCTTACTCTGGCATTGCCTCATCGTTTTGAGAGAGAGAGAGAGAGATTGAGAGAGAGAGAGAGAGAGAGAGAGAGAGAGAGAGAGAGAGAGAGAGAGAAGGAATCTGTGTGTGTGTGGGGGGGGGTCTTGCTTAGAGGTGTTAGGTGGGAATCTCTGCACACCAGGTGTCTACTACTTGGGGAGTAGAGAAATGAGGATTGTGATGTGGGCTAGCAAGAAGCAAAGTAAGGTGAGGAACCAATGCTAAAGGAAGTCCCAGGAATAAATGGAGCCACCTCTTCAAGTGAGGAAGTGCAGTGGCTACCTTCCCACTGCAGGGCTCCAGTGAGGCCACATTGCAGCTACCCCCAACCCCCACTGCTCCAGTGTCACCTCCCTACAGACCTGAGGACTAGGCTTGTTTTCCAGGCCTCAGAACTTGAGCTTGTGATTTGTTCTGATTTTGAGGAAACCATCAGGAGACTGAGATAGATATATCTACCACACAGAAACCAAGCTTGTGTCTTCATGCATTCTTGGAAGGTACTATAACAACTAAGTTATTTCCCAGCCCTGCATTTTTTTTTTTTTTAGAGTGCTAAGATTTTTGGTCAGAACTTTAAAATTGTTGTTATTGTTTCTTTGTTTTGCTTTTGGTTTCTGTGTGGATTTTTGGGTGTCTCTCCTGTGCCTGGCTGGTTCTGTGGTAGCCAATGATTTGAACAAAAATTATACAAAGCCAACTCTCACTATATCTGCCCTCCATTGCTGAACCTGTTTGCATGAGAAGAATTCATTCAGACTTGCCCCAAACAAGTCTCAGATTCCAAAGAGTTTCATGTACACATATAATGGCTTAGCAGTCACCATGAATTCACAGAGAGGCTTTTGGGAAGCTGTGTCCAGCTTTCTCACTTACAAAATCTCCCCCGTAAGTTCTGGCTGCTAGGCAGGCATAACCACATTTGCCTGTAATCCCAGAGTTTGGGATATGGAAGCAGGAGGATCAGAGGCTCAAGGTCATCCTAGACACAAATGGAATCCACAGGCAGCCTGAGCTGCATGAGTCCATCTCAAACACTGAACAAACAAAAACTGTAGCTGCTTTCGCTTTACTCCAACATCCAGTCAACTATTTCCAGCCAGGAAGGTGAGGACACCCCAGGTGAGAGGTGTTTCATCAGTGTGGTGGCAATTACTCAATCAACATTTTCTAGTTTCTTCTACCTGTGATCACTTTTTCAAATGATTTAATTTAACAATTCTGTTCAATTTTATATTTTTCTGATTGGAGAAGAAACCATCTAATATAATTAAGTGGATATGAAATTTCAATCATATCTTAAACATTTGCAAATGTATTATTTATTAAGATTTCATTTATTATGACATTGTATAAAATACATTCCTTCAAGTATCAGCCAATCACACCAGGAGGGAACTTTTACTTTTACAAAGTATCTAGACATTATCAAAATACTATATAGAGCTGGAGAGGTGGCTCAGTGGCTAGCCTGGCAGAGTAGAGTTAGGTTTTTAGCACCCAGTGGGCCAGGTCACAAACACCTGTAACTCCAGCTCCACTGGATCTGCCACCTTTTTCTGGCCACCACAGACACTTAAACACTCATGGCATACCCAAATAGAGACACATAAATGCATCTATACACACATAGCACAGCCACATAAAGACACGTAAGAGTAAATCTTTTAAATAAAGACATTGTAAAATTAAGGTTGGCATGGTCTATTAGCCCTGCTAAAGACTTAAATGTATATTACCTATTAGAAACCTTTAATTTGCAAAGTTTTCTGAGTGAGATGCATGTGATTTTGACCCAGACCCTGATTAAGAAAAGGGGCAGCAATAACAGATCCAGATGTCTTCAAATATGAGAATCTATTCACTCTTAGAGATTACCTTGAAGGCTGCCACACAGTGCAGGCTCAGTAAGGCCATCACCACTGCCAGAAGGATGGTAGCAAGGTTCCTCACATCCCATATGGTCTCCACCAGAGGGATACTTCCCACTTGCCAGTCGTAGCACAGAGTGATGGGTGCCAGCAGAAGCCATACATTGAAGGCCAGGAGGTAGGAATAGGTAAGGAACCTACAAAGAGAACAGTTTTGAAATACAACTTCTCACATTTTATAAACACTTGCTTACTACAATTATATCTGCTCAGTTGGTTGTTTCTGGTAGAGGAAGGCAGGGAAAGATGTCAAATCAGCCATTAAACTGATCTCCTAGGAACTTATCTCAAGGCTTCTAACCACCATGATGGGAGCTGACTTCAACAGAAAGCATATAAGACATAGTTCCTATAGAAGATATCTAAATTTATCACACAAGTAAATATGGAACCTGGAGGAAATGCAATGAAGGAATTCCTGACGACAGTAAATGGTAAACACACTCTTGCTTGTAGGAGACCCTGTCTCTTAGACTGTCTCATCTTGCTATTGTCCAGAACCTGTAATACATTTTAAAACATCTCATTCATTTGATAGCAGATTGATCCAGACCTAACTATTTCAGAAAGTAAAATATTTGTGGCAGAAAGATCAAATCTCTTATTCACAGTTGTTAGGGTAGAGAACATCATGGGAGGAAGGTAGTGTGTGGGTTCTCATCCTCACTTTCTGCCTAGGACAAGGCTTTAAGATGAAATAGACGGCATTCCACTCAAACATCTTCTTTGCAATTAGAGGAAAGTGAGTTTACCTAAATTCACTTAGCCTGCATAGTCATTAAGCAATATTCAATGTCCTTGAGAACTTCAGGGCTCTCAGCACAGAACAGATCCACCCAATGCTCTGCACTAGGAGGCAAACAACTGCCACAAGGCTTCTAGCTTTACAAAGCCACATCCCAAGATGATCTGTCTATCCCAACCAGCATTAAAATGCTTGCCCAATGAACTGCATGGCTAAGAAAAGAAGTTGTTCTTTTCTCTTGTCAACACCTAATAGCCCTCTCTAGACATCCCTCCTAGACTGTGTAAAAAAAGAGGGTTTAGGATCATGACTGTGTAAACCTTAAAGCCAAGAGCCAGAGCAAAAGAGATGGCTTAGCAGTCAAAATCCCCAACACACAAGCATGATGAGTGAATCTGAACTCCAGAATCCACTTTAAAAAGCTGGGCATGGTGACAGGCTCCTGTGACATCAGCTGGTGAGGAGGAAACAGGACATCACCAGAGCGAGCAAAATCTGCTTAGTGACTTCCAGGCCAGTGAGAGACCCCATCTCAATGGAGGTGGACAACATTTCTGAGGTAGAGGTCGAACTCTGGCTTGTAAACAACACGTGCATTCTTATACTCTCATAGGCACACACAAATGAACACATGCCTATATTAAACAAACAAATAAACCCAGAATTATCATTCTCCAATACCAAAGAGCCATGCTTTAACATCAATCAATGAGGAAGGCTAAGGCATCTGTCTCCAGTGCTGTAGGGTACAGGTTCTTAACTGTCAGCAAGCAGACAAAGCAAACAGATCCATACAAATCAAATGGACTCAGACTCTTCCTCCTATTGTCAACAGTTACTGAGTAAAACCTGTTTTCACCACTTTAAATGATGGACAACCTAGTTACATCTGTGATATTACATATTCAATTAAATACAAACAGGTTACACCTTGTCTTCAAGGACTATAAAATACAATAATGCAAGTTGTATAGTGTGAAAGGACAAGAAACATGAGATGAATGTTAAGAATACAGGGTCTTATCCAGAGATTGTCCCACCAGGGGATTCATCTCAGATACAGTCACCAAACTCCAACACTGTTGTGGATGCTAAGAACTATTGCTTAAAGGAGCCTCATATAGCTGTCTCCTGAGAAGCTCTGCCAGAGCCTTACAAATACAGAGTCAGATGCTCGAAGATAACCGTTGTACTGAGTGCAGGATCCTCAATGGAGGAGTTAAGAGAAAGGACTGAAGGAGCTGATGGGGTTTGCAATCCCACAGGAAGAACAACAATATCAACCAACCAGAACCTCCAGAGCTTCCAGGAACTAAGCCACCAACCAAAGAGTACACATGGCTCCAACTGCATTTGTAGCAGAGGACGGTCTTGTCAGACATCAATGAGAGGAGGGTTCCTTGGTCCTATGAAGGCTCTATAAATGTCCCAGTGTAGGGGAATCCAGGGCAGGGAGGTGGGAGTGGGTAGGTGAGTGGAAGAACTCCCTCATAGAAGCAGGGGGAGGGGGGATGGGATAGAGGGTTGCTGAGAGGGGGGGAAACCAAGTAAGGGGCTAACACTTGAAATGTAAATAAATTTAAAATAAATAGAATAGAATAGAGGGCCATAAAGAGAAGTCCTCCCCCCACAAGAGGATTCTCAGATTGGCACAGGTGCCAGAGCAGATTTTCTGTGTTTCCTTCTGTGACAATTAATACTGAAGATCATCTTGACAGAATTTAGAACCACCTAGGAGTCATGCTTAAAGTGTGAACCACAATAAACCCCACCTTGTTTCCTTTTTAAGCTTTTCTTGTTCAGTACTTTCCTCACAGCAAGAGAAGTAGCTAACAAAAGTCCCATGGCTGGGGCTGGTGAGATGGCTCAGTGGGTGAGAGCACCCAAATCCCAGCAACCACATGGTGGCTCACAACCATCCTTAACGAGATCTGACTCCCTCTTCTGGAGTGTCTGAAGACAGCTACAGTGTACTTACATATAAGAAAGAAAGAAAGAAAGAAAGAAAGAAAGAAAGAAAGAAAGAAAGAAAGAAAGAAAGAAAGAAAGAAAGAAAGAAAGAAAGAAAGAAAGAAAGAAAGAAAGAAAGACAAAATTAAAAAAAAAAGTCCCATGGCTGAGTATTAACTCAACCTGAAATCCATCTCTTCCATCACCTTCTCTCCCTCCAACTTTGCAGTGAGAAATCACCATGTCAGTGAGGAAGACTACTCTGTGCTGACTCTCAGACTCCAACATAGAAACAGGCAGGAGTGGGATTGCTTCAATGGTATTTTCCGCCACTCTTGTCTCTTGTAGCTCTTAATAAAGTGCTAATGAGCAATTAGTAAACCAAGACCGACTTCTTTCTGGTCTTGGGTTTATGTGCTGCCACCTGAGAATGCATTACTGTGGGCTGCTTTCTACGCACGGGAGCAAGATGCCCCTCCCTTCAGTCCAGTGGAAAATCTCTGAGTGGCTTGACTGGTGGATGCTGAGCCACACACTTCACAAACAAGGCAGTTGTCATCACACTCTTAAAATTACTTAAAATAGTTTCTGCTGAAAATGAAAAAAGGAGGCAGGGAGATAGCCATGAGTCAGAGGCCAGGCTAGAGTACCTACTGAGTGGGACTCTGTCTCAAACAACAATCAAATCAGGTACACAGAGCTCACTAATTTAGTTTAATGTCATAAAGAGAGACAGAAAACATAATATGCCTGTTAGACATACACACTATGATGAAATTGTCTTGTCCTTGGATTTGAACCAGTTCTAAAACCAACTGCTACTACAGAATATATACAAGAACCAAACAGAATATGTTCCATGACCAGGGATACAATATCCAGGATATGGGAGAAATCACTGAACCAATGAGCTAGTTTCTTAAACAAGCAAATGGTAACGGAGGACATTAAGTTAAGAATGGCCTAAGAGACATACCACAGGGCACTCTATTTAGATACTGCGATGGTTTGCAGATTGTCAATTTGACAGGATCTAAAATCACCTAAGAGACAGGCCTCCAGGCACATCTGTGAGGAATTATTTAGATTAGGTTAGCTTTTTGGTGTACTTTAGGAGATTATCCTAATGAAGTTAACTGTAGTAGGAAGACCCAACCTAACTGCAGGTGTCTGCATTTGCTGAGCCTTAGGCCTGAACTAAATAAAAAGGAGAATTTCAGCTGAGCAGTGAAGTTCAGCTCACTGCCTCTAGTTTGGTTGGCTGCCCTTAGCTCTTACTGTCATTTCTCCCCCAGCTTAACGGGCTGTCCCCAGAAGCTCTGAGCTAAAATAAGCTCTCCCTGAAGTTTGAAGTTGCTTTTGTCAGGACATTTTTTCACAGTGCTAGGAAAAGTAACCAAGAAAGAGGTTAATTCAAGGAAACCATTATTAAACTAAACAACTATTACATAATTGGAAAAATATAATATTAACGGATAATAGGGCTGGATACAGAGGCTCATCAAAATTTAAAGTATGATAACATTACATAATGCAAAATAAACTAAATATCAAAATCATGATTTAGGATTTGCTTCAAAATAACTGACCAGGCACCGAGGGGAAGAAGAGAGGAGGGGTATGAATGAACCAAGCAGCTGAGGATTGTGAGTGCTGAAACCCAATGAGTGCTGGGGTCTGCATATGCCACCTTCTCTACTTCTGTGTGTATTTGTCTCTTTCATGATAAAACCTTGAATAGAGGAGAGGTGACAAAACTGCTCTAATATTTTACTTCTAGCTACATCTGGCCCATACTCACTGCTAGCTCAGGAAGAGTTTTTTGTGAAGACCATATGTTTGCTCTGCCCTGCAAGTTTCCTTTCCCTGCTTGTTTTCTAAAATGATTTTTTGTTTTGTTTTGTTTTGTTTTGTTTTGTTTGTTTTGTTTGTTTTTTTTCGAGACAGGGTTTCTCTGTGTAGCCCTGGCTGTCCTGGAACTCACTCTGTAGACCAGGCTGGCCTCGAACTCAGAAATCCTCCTGCCTCTGCCTCCCAGAGTGCTGGGATAAAAGGCGTGCACCACCACGCCCGGCCCCTCCCTGCTTGTTTTCTGGAACTGCAATGTTGTACCAACTAAAAGAAAATTAAGATGCATATATATTTTTTAAGTTACAATTTCAATGAAAACACAGTAAATCACAGACCAGACACAGTCATTGCTTTCTAGTTTGTATGATTCTGATCACACAGCTAGCTAGCAAACTCTTTTAGTACTTTCTAAGATATGGACAAAGCAGTGGAAAATGCTTTGCAAATATAAGCAACAAAGAAGCATTTTGGAATCACTCCAAAAGCTAATTATCTTTTAGGGAGGGCTATTTGAGCTAACTGTGATCAACAATTACAGGGTTTCTTTTTAACTCCTTGTCTATGAATTACATTCAAACTGCTAAAAAAAAAATCAGAAAGCTGTACAACATTTCTGCCCTACTGGCACAGACAGGGAACAGAAATGTGGGTAACATGGAACAAGTCAAGGATTTTTTGATCATCTTTTCTTGATGGGAGATGTCCATGAAAACAAGGTCCATCTGGGAAAGCAGGAGTTCCTAGCTCCAGGAGAAACATCTGTGATTATCTTTTCAGTCTCCAAGAGGAAAACCTAAGATGGTGTTGCAGTTCCACAGTGACGGTCTTCTGTGTGTTCTCATGTGAGTCAATGCAAGGACTTTAAGGTAGGGCCTCAAATCTTAAGAAATCCTCATCTACAACAGGACATAGTGATACAAGTCTTCAGTCCTAGTATCTGGAGACAGCAGCAGAGGCAGGTGGATCTTTATGAGTTCAAGGTCAGTCTGGTCTACAGAGCAAGTTCCAGGACAACGAAGGATACATAGTAAAACCGTGTGTTAACAAACAAAAACAAAAAATTCCTATCTCTAGAATAAAGGAAAATCAGCAAACAGTCCACACTAAAGTGTATCTGAAAGCAATGGGGCAGCCATTGGGATTAAGAAGCCTCATGCAAGGTCTTAGAGAAAGAACAGTGGTCACAGAATGGAGGAGAGGTACTGGAGGACTGGCAAGCATGAACACAGACTGACACACCAATGAGGCTGTACCAGTGAATGGTGGGGTTACAGGGAGGGGGAGGTGGCCAGAAGAATGAGTATCAGGACTACAGCAGTGGACAGAACCCTGACTCCTTATCCTAAAAGTATCAAGAAACCATCAACCTTCTAAATACCAGGAGCACTAGAAATACCAATTGGGCACAGCGCGGAGGACCACAATCTGAGCGCTAACTGAAGAGACACACAGAGGCAAGTTGTAAGACAAGTGGCAGACGATGAGGCCATAATGAAGACAGTCTCATTGAAGATTGAGCAAATGAATGATTGAGGAATTGCCTCCACTGAAATGATATATGAGCATATCTGTGGGGCATTTTCTTGATTACTAATTGATATAGGGGATCTCAGCCTGCTGTGGGCAGTAACATCTTTAGAAAAGTATGCCTAGGCTATATAAGAAAGTAGGCTGAGCAAGTCAGTAAGCAGCATTTCTCCATGGTATCTGCTTCAAGCCTAGGCATCCCTCACTGATGAACTGTAAACTCTAAGATGAAATAAACCATTCCTCAACAAGTTGCTTTTGTTCATGGTGTTTTATCACAACAGTGGAGAAGCATATTAGAATACTACCTAAGCTGAAGGAAATCACACCTATCAGGTTTCCCTATATTAGGTTCTAAGATGAGGGTTGTAGCATAGTCAGTAGCAGTAACATATACTATAGTAAGCCAGGGCCTTGTGTCACAGCCAATAGCACCCTGGACACTTCTGTCATGTTGTTATAGATACATTTCTTTTTAGATTTCTCATGATCATACCATGGTGACTTCTTGTCTCAGTTCAGTTAAACAGGAAACAGCTGAATACATAGGAAACACATGTCTATAGAGCCACAAGGACTTTCAAAGACAACATGCAAAAAGTCACCATAGCCAATACTAAATGGAGAAAAACTGAAGAATCTCATTTGATGGGGGAGTAACCTTTATATGTTTTGAAAAAGGAAATAATTCCTCTGAGATGGCAGAAAAGATAACTGTGAAAGATCTACAAAGTTTACAAATCTAGTACAGGAAGTGGCTTGGGCTGGACCAGGCCAGCAAAACTGTACCTAGGAAGCTCTGCTTTCCACTGCAATTACTGGAGACAAGCTTACCAGGAGGGTGAAGTCAAGTGAGCTCATAAGGGCTGTGTAATAGTTTGAACTTGAAATGTTGCCCACTGTCTCACTAGTGGTTCCCAGCCACTAGTGCTGTTTTGGGAAGTTGTGGAACCATTAAGAGGTGGTTGCTAGGGGTGAGCCCTTGCGACTCACAGCTCAGCCTGGCTTCTGGCCGTTCTCTGCTCCCTAGGATAGTTAGCCACCATTTGCTCCCAGAGCTGTGGATTCAGTTACCCCACCAAGCCATCCTTTGAGAGCATGTGCCAAAATAAACCTTTCCTCCCTTAAGCTGTTTCTGTCAGGATTTCTGGTCTCAATGTCATGAAAAATAACTAATATGGGAGATCTTGAAATCTGAAACTCAAGAACAGAAAGATATTATTTAAAATGAAGAAGAATATGCCCAGGCATGTTAGTATATAAGCTTATAATCTAAATACAAGGGAAACTGAGGCAGGGGGATTGTTATGGGTTTGAGTATAGCCAGAGCTACCAAGTGAGCCCATTTAAGACTCTGAAGGGTGGAGGTGAAGGTAAGTAGCTGAAATAGTCTATTCCATCACTTTATTTGGACTGAACTAGTTGAGTTGGATTGAAAAAGCAGATGGAAATGCCTATCAAGCCTCATTGAAAATCTACTTGTACCTTGGGAGTAACTGGCAAGACCTGGAAATACTTGGCTGAAGTCCTAATTCTGCCAAGGATTCCACCAGAGATTGTTGCCATTAGGCTAACAAGCAGAAACAAAATGCAACCTTACCCTTTTGGTGACTGGGATGGTTTAGCTAGGAAGGCCATGATCAGAGATCAAGTGTAGTATCCAGACACTAGGATCCTGAGCCAGATACTGGGGTTTGCTGGTGGCATGAGTCATGAATGAAATACTCAGCTGGAGAGTTGAAAGCATATTCTCTTTCCATGTCCCCTAAGTATTTGTTTCATCTCTCCATCTTGTCTCAAGCACTGCTAAGTTAATGGAGTAGGCTACATGTAACAGTGACGCTAAGAGTGGTTGTTTCAATTCATATACAAACAGCTTGGTTGGAAATCACAAGAACAAACAACATCACCCTAGAGCTGAAATCACTCCACAATTAAAGGACATCACCCCCAAGTTGTGAGTGTGGTGGATGTGGTAGTATGGTGAGTGTGGTGAATTTGGTGGGTTTGGTGGCTGTGGTGGTTTGAATAAGAATGGCTCCCATAGGCTCATAAATTTGAATGCTTGGTCACCACAGACTGGCACTATTAGGAGGCGTGGCCTTATTGAAGTAGATATTCTTCTGTTGGAGGAAGTGTGTCACTAGGAGTAGGCTTTGAGATTTCAGAAGCTCAAGCCAGACCCATTGGCTCACTCTCTCTTCCAGCTGCCTGCCCATCTGGATATAGAACTCTCAGCTACTCTCCAGCACCATGTCTGCCTGTATGTCATCATGCTACCCACCATGATAACAATAAAACTAAATCTCTGAACCTGTAAGTCAGTCCTAATCAAATGCTTTCCTTTATAAGAGTTGCTGTGGTGTCGCCTCATAGCAATAGTAACCCTACGTAAGACAGAGGGCTACCAGAGACAAGATCTGCTGTCCTGTTTCCTTTTAAAGATAAAAAGTAACTGCTGAAGAAGCTATGGACCGGAAGAACCCTTCATCCATGAACTGCCACATCTAAAAATACCCAGACAAAGAGCCTGGAGACTGAATGTTACTGACAGAGATCTAAAAAGGATAGGCACCATTACCAGGGAGCTGAATTTGAGATGTCAAGCTTAAGACTGAACAACATTTTGAAAGGGTAGGATACTAACAACATCACAAAGTTTTTATACTACTTAAGAGCTAAACCAACGTAAGAGATTTAGGAAATGGTATTCAAGATCATGAACACAGGGCTGGAGAGATGGCTCAGTGGTTAAGAGCATTGACTACTCTTCCAGAGGTTCTAAATTCAATTCCCAGCAACCACATGGTGGCTTACAACCATCTGTAATGAGATCTAATGCCCTCTGAAAATAGCTATAGTGTACTCATATTGATAAAATAAATAAATCTTTTTTAAAAAATCATAAACACAAACAGGTGTCAAAGTAATAAAAGCAATTTTGATAGAATATTTATTATAAAATAATGTCAGATTAGGAAGATACTGGTTTTGAATGCTAAGAAAAAGGTCTGCACGAGAAAAGAGAAGCAGAGCAGGCTGTGTGGTCTAAGGGAAGGCTGACTTTCACCAACCTGACCCTCGGTATCAAAAGATAAAATACATAGATATTTAACAATGAAAATAGAAAAATCTCGCAAAATGTAAGAAAACCATACAGGCAAAACAAGTAATGAAGTATATTCATTAAAACATGTACACTACATTGACAGGGCAAAGACTGATGCCTGACATAAGATTGGGGGTCAAAATTCTGCAACCTCTAGGAAATACCAATAAGCTCAACTATAAATCATCCACTCATCAAGTTCAGTTTTAATCTTTGTTGTTAGCTGATGGTGGTGGCATCTGTCTCTCATCCTAGCATTCAGGAGGCTGAGGCAGAGGATCTCAAGTTCAAGGTCAACCAGTGTCACATAGTGAGACCCTATTTGAAAATAAAAGATTTGTCATGTTTTATATTATATTGTGAAAATACATATATATCAAAATAGTAAAGGTTACTTCCATAAAATTAATATTAAAATGATATAACATTATAAGATATTCATAGCATATTTGACTATGAAAATAATTAAACATGATATCTTAATGTTTAAAACACCACAGAGAATATAATCTGAAGTTATTTAAATTGATAACTGTGATCATATCTTAAAGCAGTGCACCACAGCAGACTCAGTGTGCCAGGAGCATTCATCAATATCACCTCCTAATTCAACATCTTCTAGAACTTCTGAGAATGTAAAAGGCACAGTTAGCACTATCTTTGCAAATACCATTCCTTTCTATTTGTTGTTCTGAGCCTTCCTTGGTTTTAGGTTATGTTGTCTAACCAATCTCTGCACACATCTCTGTGCTGTGCTCTGTAATGCTTATTTTAAAAGCCACTCAATCCGGGCGGTGGTGGTACACGCTTTTAATCCCAGCACTTGGAAGGCAGAGGCAGGCGGATTTCTGAGCTTGAGGCCAGCCTGGTCTACAGAGTGAGTTCCAGGATAGCCAGGGCTTTACAGCCCTGTCTTGAAACCCTGTCTTGAAAAACAAACAAACAAACAAACAAACAAACAAGCCACTTAAAGGATATGTATATTATAGACAACAAGCATCTAATAAAATAGTTGTCAAATAAATAGATATATACCAGTGAGAACCATAGCCACAATTCTGCCCAGTTAGAATTGGTTGAAAAGAATTTCAAATATATGAAACAGAGTTTCCCTTTCTATCCTCATGCTGACTAACTTATGATCACTATCTCCTCGAAATGAAAAGCTGGCCTGTGGTTTAATAATACTGAACAGGTGCCAGTATGTATGAACTCATTTGCAACGAGACCTGTTATGTTGTACAAATGATTTATGGCAATAAAAATATCCAATAAAACTAAGTACCAAATAAAGTTTACAGAATGTACATGCACTGACCTTGTAAGGATGTATGGCGAGAATGAAGCTGGATTGTCTTGCTCTGAGAAGAGGGGCATAGTTCCTCCCATTATCCACAGGCGGAAATACAAAATGACAGTCACCTTGGAGGAATGAGAAGACCTGATGAAATGTCTACCAACACCTCTTCCATCTTTGTTCAAGCATTCTGATCATCTATGAAGAAGTAGACTCAACTGCCCCCTCCCCTTACAGATGATGGATGACCCTGACTGTATATCACAACATAGGAAATCATCCAGCTGAGCTTCCAAGCTGAACAAGCAGCAGGTGCTCTATCTATGCCTCTGGGCACCAGGACTGGATGTTCTGTGCAGCAGTAGATAACTAATACAGCCAGGTCATTTTGAAAACTCTTCAAAAGGACTCTAAACTCTGTGTTGTTCACACTATGCCACTGGGTTCCCATATGTGCCTCCATATATACCTCTGCTCAATAGTAACATTTACCACCTGCAAACCTTCCTTACAAGATTATATTGACAGTGAGTTTATTAAATAATCTAGAGCATATCCCTGAGTTGAAACACTCATGAAATGAAAACACCCTTTACTAGTGACATTTGAGATACATATTATATACTTACATAACTGATGACCAAAATGGCCCGCTTTAAAAACGGTCTCAAGGTAAGAAGGAAATTTCTGTTGGTGCTCCCAGTCAGACACCTGAAAGAGGAAGGGAAAAATGAGGCTATTAAGAGCAACCATCTACAGCACAATGTTCCCCTCTGTGAAAATACTGAGCTCTGAGAAAACACCAAGAACCTGACTTTGGAGCCAGGGCATGTGGGTTTCAACATGGCATTCTGCCACTTACAAGAAGTGAAACTGCAAAAGCACCTTGTATTTGCCTGATGTAACTGTCATCTCTGTCTGTTAAGCTAGGCCTAGCCTCAGAAGCTTCCAGCCTCCATACAATCTAATCCAGGCCTAGAATGTTTCCAGCCTCTGAGACTTACTGCTGAATAAGCTCACCCTTTCTAGTTCTTTCTGAACTCTGGCTGGCTGGTTCAACTTAGCCATTCTGGCTCAACACCTCTCCAAGATGACTAATCCAATCTGGCTTCTCTTTAGCCTCTGACTTTTAGCTCTGCTTGGCTTCAATCTCTGGCCATCTGTTCCAATTGTCTGGTTCCTTCTTACTCTCTGGCCTGTTTAAGCTTGTTCTCTGCAACCTCTCTGTAAAACTCTCCTGGTAAAACTACCTCCTTCTTTCTCTCTGTACTCTTCTCTCTTCTCTCTCTCTCTCTCTCTCTCTCTCTCTCTCTCTCTCTCAACTCTGAGTTTTCCATAGCAATCCAATTTTCTTTTCTTCCCCTTTTTTTTTAACATTTATTTATTTTATGTATGTGAATATACTGTAGCTGTATTTAGACACACCAGAAGAGGGCATCAGATCCCATTAGAGATGGTTATGAGTCACCATGTGGTTGCTGGGAATTGAACTCATGACCTCTGGAAGAACAGTCAGTGCTCTTAACTGCTCAGCCATCTCTCCAGCCCTACTGCTCTCTCTTAAGTAGCTTCCCTTTCCTCTCTCTTCTCATGAGAGTTAGGCATATCCTACTCTGTCGAATCTTTCTGTGATTTGGCACTTTGTTTGCCACTCAATCAGACATCACTTTCAAACATGGGGGCTTCCTTCTACAAACTAACTTTATCTTCATTGTTTGGAATTGAAGGTGTGCTAAGGGTGTGTCTATATTCCAGCCAGAGGGATTAAAGGTGCTAAGGGCTAAGCCACATTACAGCTGTGTAGTGGTTGGTCTGACGCTACTTGTATTCAAATGCTAAATTCTGTACCCCAAGATCTGGTTGCTCCAAGATGAGACGATCCTCACATATACTAGCTTTTGTTATATAAACCTTGCCTTCCAAGTTATCCGTTTATAAAGATACCTATAGCCTGTAGCTGGGCAGAAGAAAAATAGGGAGGGCTTTGGTTCCTGGGCTTGGGTCTGAGGCAGAAACCACAGGGGAAGAAGACAAGGAAGAAGAAGGAAAAAGGCACCATGGGGTGGGTGGATCCTGTGTGCACGGCCATGAGAGCCAGCCAGTTGGATGGAGTAGAAATAGCCCAGGCAGAACAAGGCAAGTGATATCTCAGGATTATTGGCAGGGAGGTGGACAAAATAGCTTAGACTGCTAACATCTGCACAGCTTTAGTGTTTTAAGACTCATTATAAATATAATAGGTTTATGTCTTTTATTTGGGAACTAAAGATCTAAGGTGGAGTAGAAACCCTCAAATATAATTTACCACAACACAACTAGAAACAGTTTTTCTTTTCAATAAATTACACAATCTCAGGGTTCACAGTGTGATCAAATATCCTGCAACAGGAAACAGCTTTCTTCATTTCTTTGTACATCTATTGTGCTCATTTAAAAGACAATAATATGTACTCTGTGGGAATATTGTAAGAAATAAGTGAGATAACATATAAAACAGGATGTAGCCTTGTTAAATAATAAATATTACCATCTCATCCACCCCTGATAAACCTGTATACTTTGATAACATTAGTCTACTTTTACCTCTTTATATAATTTGAGGTACAATGTCTTCAACCTACGAAAGATCTCACAATTGTTGAAAAACAAGGATACCAAGATTATGTGAGGTAAAACACACAGTGCTACTCATACATACTGAGAGGTCTTTGATCCACCCCAGAACTTGCTTACTGTCCTCTGGCCTGGGAAACAAATTAGATTTTAATATTAGCTTCAATAAGGTCAGAGATTAGTGGAGAGCCCACATCTGCCACAGTCCCCACTGGTTCAAAGTAGAAGCTCCAGCTTTGTGAATGGGACTGGCTGGCTTCTGAGGTTAACAAGCCCCCTGTGAAAACATAAAGGGTCCATATCCCCTCCATGGGAGCTTGCACATGTGAGTCAAGCAGAGAAAAAAAAGCTGAACTCAATCACATAATCCCACTGGCATTTCCCTGTGTCTTATTCTCCCTAATGCTTTTCATTTAGTTCTTTCACTTCTGTTAAGCCTTTCTCCCCTCAAAGGATTTTCCTCTTAAAATTTGCATTTGAATAATGGCTCTTTACTGGAGAGAAACTTTGGCCCAGACTTTGCCTTTCAGTAACACCTGAGTGGGTTAAAATCCTGCAGAGACAGGCCCACTTTGTGCAGGCTCAAGGAAGATATGTGGCCACTGTTGTGCAGCAAATGCTCTGTTACTGCAAGGAAGTGTCATCTTCACTCAAATGCAGGTCTCTCTCTCTTCTTTTATGTCTCTTCCTCGGTGCTCCCTTTCTCTCTCTTTTCTTTCTTTCTCTCTTTCCTTCTTTTTATTTTATTTTAAATTTAATTTTTGCATTCCATATTCTATTCCCCAGCCCCCCATCCATCCTCTGACTGCTCCACATCCCACACCTCCTCCCCACTCCACCCTACCTCCACGTGGATGCCCCCAACCCCCACCCCACCTGAACTCTAAACTCCTTGGGACCTCCAGTCTTTTGAGGGTTAGGTGCATCATCTCTGAATAAACACAGACCCAGAAGTCCTCTGCTATAAGTGTACTGGGGGCCTCATATCAGCTGGTGTATGCTGCCTGTTTGGTGTTCAGTGTTTGAGAAATCTCAGGGGTCCAGATTGAGACTGCTGGTCCTCCAGCAGCTTCTTTCAGCCTTCCCTAATACAACAACAGGGGTCAGCTGCTTCTGTCCATTGGTTGGGTGCAAATATCTGCATCTGAATCTTTCAGCTGATTGTTGGGTCTTTTGGAGGGCAGTCATGATAGGTCCCTTTTTGTGAATGCTGAAGTGCCCAAGTGAGGATACCTCGGTCCCACTTGGAAGAGAGAAGAACAGCTGGGGAAATCACCATCCCGAACCTCAAGCTTTACTACAGAGCAATAGTGATAAAAACTGCATGGTATTGGTACAGAGACAGACTTGTTGATCAATGCAATAGAATTAAAGACCCAGAAATAAAACCACACACTTACAGTCACTTGATCTTTGACAAAGACACCAAAAATATACAATGGAACAAAGAAAGCATCTTCAATAAATGGTGCTGGTCTAACTGGCTGTCTGTGTGTAGAAGAATGAAAATAGACCCATATTTGTCACCTTGTACAAAGCTCAAGTCCAAGTGGATCAAGGACCTCAACATAAAACCAGATACACTGAATCTAATAGAAGAGAAAGTGGGAAAGAGCCTTGAACTCATTGGTATAGGGAGAAATTTCCTAAACAGAACTTCAATGGCTCATGCTCTAAGATCAACAATTAATAAATGGGACCTCATGAAACTGGAAAGCTTCTGTAAGGCAAAAAACATAGTCGATAAGACAAATTGGCAACCTACAGATTGGGAAAAAATCTTTACTAACCCCACATCCGATAGAGTGCTAATATCCAAAATATATAAAGAACTCAAGAAGTTAATCACCAAAAAAACCAAACAACCCAATCAAAAATGGGGTATAGAACTAAATAGAGAATTCACAACTGAGGAATCTCAAATGGCTGAGAAGCACCTAAAGAAATGTTCAAAGTCTTCAGTGATCAGAGAAATGCAAATCAAAACGACCCTGAGATTCCACCTTACACCAATCAGAATGGCTAAGATCAAAATAGCAGGTAACAACACATGCTGGAGAGGATGTGGAGAAAGAAGAACACTCCTCCATTGCTGGTGGGATTGCAAACTGGTACAACTAGTCTGGAAATTATTCTGGAGGTTCCTCAGAAAATTGGAAATAGATCTACCTAAAGATCCAGCTATACCACTCTTAGGAATATACCCAAAAGATGTTCCACCATGCCACAGGGGCACACACTCCACTATGTTCTTAGCGGCCTTATTTGTTATAGCCAGAAGCTGGAAACAACCTAGATGTTCCACAACAGAAGAATGGATACAGAAAATGTGGTTCATTTACACAATGGAATACTACTCAGCTATTAAGAACGAGAACACCCTGAGTTTTGCAGGAAAATGGATAGAACTAAAAAATATCATCCTGAGTAAGGTAACTCAGACCCAAAAGGAAATGCATGGTATGTACTCACTAATAAGTGGATATTAGCCAAAAAAAAAAAAAAAAAAAAAAAAAAACCAGTACAGAATACCCAAGATACAGTCCACAGAACTCAAAAAGCTCAACAAGCTGAAGTGCTCAAGTGAGGATGCCTCAGTCCCACTTGGGAGAGAGAAGAAAACAATCACAAGTGTGGAGGGAGTGAGAGAAAGTAGAAGGGGGGGGCATTGGTTATCTGGTATTGGGTGAGGGAAAATGATTGAAGCCCTGAGGGCCAGCAGAAAAAAATGTAAACTGTAAACAGGCAACCTCAGAAAATAGGAAGTTGGGGGACCCCCCAGAATGCACCAGAGACCTGGGAGGTCAGAGACTCCCAGGACTCAAGGGGAGGGACCTTAGATGAAATGCCAGACAGTAGGGAGAGAGAACTTAGAGAGCTCACCTCCAGCAGGAAGACAGGGCATCAAGTGAGGGATAGGGTTCCCATCCCACTGTCATAACTCTGACCCATAATTGTTCCTGTCTGAAAGAATTACAGGGATGGAAATGGAGAGGAACCTGAGGAAAAGAAGGTCCAGTGACAGGCCCAAAGTGGGATCCAACTCAAGGGGAGGTCCCAAGGCCTGGCACTGTTACTGAGGCTATGGAGTGCTCACAAAAAGGGACCTATCATGACTGCCCTCCAAAAGTCCCTTTCTCTTCTTAAGTCTCTTCCTTTCTCCTCTTAGGTCTCTTCCTTGGTGCTCCCTTTCTTCCCTTTTGGGTTCATAAAAATTCCTGGAAGTGACACATACTCAGAACTGGCAATCCAAGTGCTTGATGATAGAGAAAATAAACAGGCATGAAGCCATCAAATAGATTTTGCTGCTTACAAGTTCTAGACAAGCCCACCCACCTTCTAGAGCTGCTTCTGAGTCCTTCCTTCTCTTCTGGGACCTCAGCAGAGAGTTTGACATGGGCCAGGCCAGGAACATGTGCGTGCATTTACTGAAGCAGTCCTTGGCTCCTATGTTTGGGTTTGGGCAGCTGGCTTGTTATTCCCATAGTAGCACAGTAGCACAGAACTGCACATCCTTTTCTGGGCTCTGCCACCTTGTGACTGTCATTTTCAGGTAAATTAAACCAAGACTAGGCCTTGGCACTTCTGTTTCTTCAAGGATGCAGGGTAGCCCACAGAAGGCAACTAAAGGAAACAGACAGGGGCCAGAAAAAGATGCTAAGGAGGGCAAGAGTGAGAATGTAACTGAACTTTCCAGGCAGTTGCTCTTGGAGGCTCTATTTCTCGAGCCGCCTCTGTGGTTTGCTTAGCAATGGAAAAATGGGAAGTGGCTTTCCTTTCTATAGAACAAGCCACAGGCTTTAGGGTTTCCTTGAGGTTACACTTAGACAAAGCTGCCGTACATCATTTCTGATGGTTTACTACAATGGATATTTTAGTAACTGTATTTATAATGTGTCCTCTAGTTCAGACAGTCTTGGTAAAATTCTATTTCCACAAAAAGGAAATAAAATAGGGTAAGGGTACCAGATGATTTATTTTCAAAATATATCATCCCAAACTCATGAAAGCCTGAAATGGTACAGAGATTCTTGGTGGAAAAACAAGATGTCAAGATTTCTATTTTAAGGCGTGGACCATAGTAATGACAAAATGAGACACACAACATGGTGCCATTTCTGGAGAAGCGTTAAATAGGTGGGAGTGTAATGTGCTCTGTTCTTTACATTTCCTCCTCCACTCCACCTCAGAATTAGACTTGTGATTTTTCCCTATGGCCTGAACAATGACCAAGAATAGCAGCAGCATTAGTAATAGTCACAAGTAACAGTACATGCCAGACATGAATTTTTATAGCTTGTTTGCCATTTACAATAATTCCATGAGACCAAAAAATTAGAATAATTTTTAAACCTGATTTCTCAGTGATTCATTTCAATCATAAAAGCATGCTACTACCAATACTTTATTTACTTATTTGTGTATTTGTTTATTTTTGAGATGTCACTAAGTTGACTGTTATACTGGCCAGGTACTCAGTATGTAGCCCAGGCTGTCCTCAAACTCATGGCAATCCTCCTAACCTAGCCTCTATTATACTGAGACTATAGATGTATACCACCAAGCCTGGCTATATAGTCAAATTTTCCCTGAAATTTGCACATCCCTTAAAAAGCTACAGAAAGTATCACCACCACCAAATTCCAAGCCACCACGAAAGCACTACACTCAGAACCACGGATCGAGGCTTCTGTCCTTTTGTGTTCATGGCTTGGATCAAGACTGCAGTCTTCGCATTTCCTTCTTTATCAAAGAACTAGGTAAATAGTCTCTGAGCTCCTAAAAAATTGAAATTTCTGGATACCTTCATCAACTAATGACATCACAAATGACCGAAAAAACACAGAGTAACCAATCAAGAAAAATGGATGCCACAGCATTCATAAAGAAAACACGAGTGGATTCTCTACTTTGAAGAGATAACCTGAATGTTGAGCTGTACACAATGATTTAGTGCCAGCATGAGAGACTGTTATTGTCAAATGAAGCATTTTAAACATCTTTGATTTATGCAAAATAAAAACAAAAGATGAAGATTTTCTGAAGTGATTTCCCTAATCTATGCTCCGCCTACATCCCAGATCTCCTGTTATATGAAGCAGCCACCTTTGAAGGCAGACAAGCACATCACTGCATGTCCAGGACACCCTTTCCTTCCCTTCCCTTTCAGCTAAAACTATAAAGTGAAAGCTGAGCATGCTCAGAGATGCTTTTGTCTGCCATTCTCCAGGATCTTGAACTTAGCACATTCCAAAAATGTCTCTACAGTCCTTGCTTCTTAATCACAAGCTTAAACTGAGCATGATGCTATGTGCTCAGTTCTGCGTGAGCATGTACTTGTATAGGCTCCTGATGAAATCCCCGTGCTTCCCATTTAGAGAGAGAGTTGCTGTGTAAGTGATTCCTTTGCTTCCCTTGCCTGCAGCACACAATGACCTTCCATCTTTTATTTCATGGCGGTGCTCCTTTTGGCTTTGGGCTTACTAAGACTCAGACCCACTGTATTTAGTTACATACCCACTTCTCAGATGTGTTAATTTAACTCAGTGTTAAAACTGACACTCATCCTTCAGTTAGTCAGCCCTCAAACCCTGGGGGAGACTTTAGCAGAGACCAGAACAACAATAACACCAAATCACCTACCTACCATCTTGAGTGATACAGAGTATGTGTTCTTCTGAGTCACCAACCTTAGTTAATGCAGTTTCCATGTCAGTAGATATTAGCAAGGATAACAATTCTTCAGTATGATTAGAGTCAGAACTTTCTTCTATGTCCATCTGAGTACGTTTTTAATAAGTTACACTTTCAGCAAGAACCCTGCTATGTCAGTTTTCCAATATCTCCTCTCGCTGCGCGTTGGTTAGTTCTTGTCAACTGAGGGAACCTTGGAGGAGGGAACCTCAGTTAGGGAAGCACCACCATAGATTAGTCTATGGGACTGTCTGTGGGCATTGTCTTAACTATTGATGTGAGAGGGCGCATTCCACTGCTGGTGGTGTTACTCTTAGACAGGTGGTCCTGGAAGGCATAAGAAAGGTAGTTGAGAAAGCCATGGAGAACAAGACAGTAAGCAGCATTCTCCATGGTCTCTGATCCAGTTCCTGCCTCTAGATTTCTGCCCTGGTTTTCCTAATGATGGACTCTGAGGTATAAGCCAAATATACCCTTTCCTTCTCAAATGGGTTTTGGTCAGTGTTTTTACTATAGTAACAGGAAACTGAACTAGAATACCCTGGGTATATTTACTCACCCTTGTAACCTGGTTCTTCAATTCTCCACCAGGTGATACCTGGCTACCCTGGCCAGTCTTCAGCCACAGCCCATATTTCATTTAGACAGAATTCTTTTTGTACAAGGTTTTCATACAGGGGCTTTCTAATCCCAATCCTTACTATGAGCTCTGTTCTTGGCTATAAATTTCCACTCACAGCTATAGTCAGGGTTAAACTCAAGCCCTCTTTCTTACTACAAAATGCCTTTGTAGTAATTCCTGAACATATCTCAACAGACCTGCCCAACCTTAAAGACAGTCTTCCTTCCCATGCTTCACAAGTATTATATGAATAGATTTTCTTTCACACACACTTTAAGATCAATAAAGCCTAGTAACCCAAGCAGTAGTCTAAAGTCCTTCCTTTTCCACCTCTCAACCTCTCCTTTTGTATTTCTCTTATTCTCCAGCACTAGACTGGAGTTTGAAATGTTTTGATTTGAGATGTAGACAGCAGGGTGAAGGATGACAACTATCTGAATAGCCCTATTTCCCTTTTGAGGACGCTAATGACTAAAATGGACATTATATTAGTTAAGATTCTCCAGCTTTTCTCAGAATCTGTAAACCACAAAACCACATAATCTTTGCCTAAGTGTCAGCTACAGATGGTGAAACCAGCTGTGTGGTGGTTTGAATAAAAACGGCCCCCATAGGTCCATAGAGAGTGCACTATTAAGAGGTGTGCCCTTGTCAGAGTGGGTGTGGCATTGTCAGAGAAAGTGTGTCAATAAGGCTCAGGCTTGGAGGTTCAAGCCAGGTCTAGGGTGGCATTTACTTCCTGTTGCCTGCCAATCCAGATGTAGAACTCTAAGCTACCTCTCCAGCACCATGCCTGCCTGCATACCATGATAGTTCCAACCATGATGATAACGAACTAAACCTTTGAATTGTAAGGTAGCCCCAATTAAATGTTTTCCTTTATAAGAGTTGCAGTGTTCATGGAATCTCTTCATAGCAGTGAAACCCTAAGACAAGCAGCTAAAAGTCACTGTGCAGCAGTACACCAATCACTTACATACACCACCACAAATACCTCCAGAATTATCAACCACACTAACTTAATTTCCGTTTCACATTCAAAACAATAAAGGACATTGGTGAAGAATTACATATTCCGAGGGCAGATAGAAGTTAAATTCAGATCTTTTGGAATGACAATCCCAAAACAGTTTTTCTTGAAAGAAAATTTTTTTCTCACTTTTCTAAAATATAGCAAAGACATTGCTTACATTTGAAAAGATTATAAGCTAACCATAAACCAAAAAAAGTTAGAGCCCTCTTTAATGCACTGCCTTGAACCCACAAGTTCCTCCTCTTCACTGTGTCAGCAGCAAAGCCTCTCCACAGAGGGTCAGGTTTGGATGTTGCCTTTCCCAGTCCCATGGTTCTGATGGGAGGTAGGGGCTGTTTTGAGAATCCAGTGGTACATTTCTAAGTTCAGCCCCTCCAGAAACCCAAATCCACCTTCCACACCCAACTCTGTAGCTCTAGTAAATATTTCTTCCAGAAACCTCAAACCCTTAAAATTTCCTCTTTTTTACAAAGAAACCTTTACTTAGATTATCACACAGAACAGTGGACCTAAGACTGGGAGACCACAGGGGAGAAAGATGTTCTGTTCGCTTAACCATTATGAAAATCAAAAGCAAACTAGAAGGGAACAAAACACTCAGATAGTTTCATAGTTTTACAAAGTTCAGGCTGTAGAAGTATGAAGACCTGAGTTCAATTTGTAACACATAAAAAGAGCTGAGCACAGTAGCATTTGTGTGTAATCCTAGAGACAGAGGTTCTGGGGCTCAGTGGCCAGAGTCTATCCAAACAGACAAGCTCTAGGTTCATTCAGAGACCCTAACTCATAAAGTAAGGTAAAGGGAAACTAGAAAAGATATTTGATGTCCACATCTGGCATCTATACATATGTGCATACATGTTCATGCATGGACGGACACACACACACACACACACACACACACACACACACACACACACACACACACCAAGAAATGTGAACTGACTCGGAGAAGATCATGGTCCTTCCATGTCAAAAGTCAATTAAATTGGGCTTCATTAATTTAGTCAAAGGATTCTCTTCAGATTTCCTCTACAATTAGTTCAGTCGTCATTCCTGGTTTTTAATTCTTTCTACAAGGAATGATAAAAATTCAGTTTTGTCTTTCAGCCATAGTCCCACCACAGTACTTGGCAGGTGCCAGTTACTGTAGTGAGTGTTCCCACCTTCTTTTCATGTTAACCCTGCTATGACAGGACCAGGGTTTGTTCCTGCTAATAAAGCATAGACCCTTCACTTGGGCCTGCAGACAGCCAGTGGGTATCTTAAACAGGTGAAAGCCAGACATCTCTGCCCTCTTTCCAAATGGTAACTTTGCTTCCTCAAATGTTAGGAAGCTCGGTTATGAACATAGATAGATTAATTGCATATGGGGTGTCTCATAGATATAAAATCACAGTGCTTACCTCAAAAGGAATAATAAGAGACAACTAATTCTCAAAGACAATTATGAGTGACTGTGGCTAGGTCACATTTAGTTACCCCAAATAACATATTCCAATATGGTAACAGTTTGGTGAAGTTTTCATACTAACATAACAAAGAAAGTCATAAATCCAAGCATCTTTCAAGTACATTAGTAGAAAACATCAGGTAGGCAAATTACAGCAAAGTGGGGACATCTTTGCTATTGGCCTTAGATGCTGTCTGACAATATGCTTAGCCTTTGAGTTGTGGTGTGCACCAGTGGTCTGTTGGGACACTGCAAAAAGGACTTATCTAATAGTCGAAATAGATTTTAGGTAGAACACAGAGGTGAGTGATTAACTGTGATTTCGAAGACTAAACATAGCCCTAAATAATTTAGCCTTTGGACCTGTAACATTCAAGCTGTCCACAGTCACCAAAGCTTTTAGTCATCCAATCAGCCTTGTACAATGTACACAGATACAGCTTTCCATCCACCCCCAGGACTTTAGTTCACAATGTCTAAACAATGTTAATGCAAGGTTAATTAGCCCTAACTGTTGATGGCTTCCTCCTCCCTCTTCAGAAATGAAGAGTCATACATATCACAGTTAACTGGGACCCTGTTGTAAGTTCTGTATTGTTAACGGGCATTTATGGATGCTAATGGCATTATGCTTTTAGTCTTAGTCTGTATGTGAAAACAAACAAACCCCAAAACAAAACCACAGACTGGATAGTTTATGAAGAACAAAGATCTGTTTTGTTTTGTTTTTTCTTCATGGAGCCTGCAAAGACCAAGATCAGCACCAACACTGACATCTGATGATGTTCTTTGTGCTCTGGAGAGGTGAGCTCACCACAGTCTCTTTTACAGAATCATCAATAGCTGGGTGTAGTGGCTCATACCTGTAATCCCTGCACTCAAGAAACTGAGGCAGGAGGATTGCTGTGAGTCTGATAGCCTGAACCATGTTATAAAACCTGCCTAAGAAGCTCTAACAACAACAACTCCCCTAAACCTCCATTTTTTAATGCTTCTACAGCATAAGGCTCACCTAAATTTGGGTACTGGGACTCAAATACTAATTAATTAGTATAGTTTATCATTTTATAATTATCATTTTATGATTTGGTAGGTCTACTAAGATTTTCCATACATATGATTCCAAGTTCTGGAAGACCTTTTAATGAGCATCCCTCAAAAGCCAATATATTAAGGGTTGCTGAGGTCTAAGCTTTATGCTTTCCCTGTACAAAGGTGATTCAGAACATCCAAGTGGGAAACAGTGACAGGAGAGGAGGCTGGCTGACAAGGTCACTGAGCCATGAGATGTCAAACCAGCCAGCCTCTCAGAGATGAACAGTCAGCAGCAGAGTAGATTAGGGTACACAATGGAAAATATAGCTGATACCCAGGAGGAGAGAAGACAGAAAAGTCAACCATGGCTAGAAGGTAGTGCAGACAGAGTACTGACAAGACAGATTGAGGCAACCATGGTGGAGTCTGGGTTTGTTGTTGTCAGGGGTTTTGAGTTGGAGGGGTGTGGGTTGGGAGAAATGAGACAAGGTCTCAAGTAGCCTAGGCTAGTCTCAAGCTCACAATGTAGCCAAGGTTGGCCTTGAACTCCTGATTCTCCTGTCCCTGGCTCCTGAGTGCTAAGATTATAGGTAAGCACCACCATGTAGAGGCTATGTTTGTTTTTGTAACAGAAAAGAGTCATAAAGGGACTCTGTCCAAGAGACAACTGCTACTCCAGCAGCCCATCAGCATCGATGGGTGTTGACGCAGGCCCATGTTGAGGGTGATTAGAGGAGAGATGATGAGCACCAGAAATCAGACCAGGATTAGCTTGGAAATTCTACAACATGGGATTGAAGAGCAGATAAAATATTCACATGCTATTATCATAAGAACCAGTGAGACAAGAGTGAGGTAACATGTGGGTGTTAAATATCTTAATGAGTTTCAATCTTTTATGAATTGAAAATTAACTTGAAAAACACAATAGATTTTTACCGATGAGAGCATTAAAATTTCCAAAATATGAATCTTTGGAAGGTAGAGAGATGGCTTAGTAATTAAGAACATGCATATTACAGACACCACCACTGCAGATGACAGATCCATACCACATGAACAGCCTCAGACGAGAATGGAGTTGTGTACTAGTACAATGCCTTCCATTGACATCATGTGTTCTCTTCTGTGACCACGCATTCTTCTCTCTCATCACATACTCCCTGTTTCTCTTCATTTCCATCCATCCACACTAGTAACCCCCCAGGTATATTAAGGAATTTGTGCAATGAGATCACAGTTACACGCAAATATATACTACCTTTGCAGACAAACCCTAGCACTAAGGAAAAAAAAAACTCACTGCCAACTACACTGTAATATTTCTGAAGCTTACTAAGAAACTTGTGATGGATACAGTTAAGCTAGTGAGGAAAATACAATATTAGTGCTGTCTGGGCAAACCAGCAAAGTGTACCTTTGGTTACCATTTAGTGACTGTCTACCATGTATCCTAAGCTAATTCATGTGACCCTGAGCATGTTCCCACAAGATGGACACTATTAATATTTCTCTTTTGTAAGAGAAAATTGTGGCATTTATGGTCCAGTACTTTGTCCTAAGTTCTGACAAGAAGTAAAAAAATGAGAGGCAGAATACAAATCCAGCTTGTGCCTTTGCTACACACAGTCTGCTGCCCCTCCAATCACTGTCAGTAAAACTATCTCCAACTTCCTAAATTGCCTGAAGTTGGGATGCATCCCTCTGGAGAACAAACATCAGGTACACATGCTGAGTTGGATTCAAGCTTAGAGTACTAAGACATACCTGATCAATTCGGGAAATAAAGAGAAAGCCTACTACAACTTCATCATTATGAAGAGTGGCAAGTTACTCACTAACAATATTCAATTTGACAGGAAAAGTACCAGGAACAGAGCCAGGTCTTAGAAACATTACATGAAAGGAATAAATGTATTATCTAACATTTAAATAACAGCCAATGTTTGCTAAGCACACAGCAGAGGCCAGAAGCTGCTCCAAACACATCACTTTTTATCTACATTCATATAATTAGGAAGCAAGTATGACTAGGGAAACTGAGGCAAACCAATCAGCAGCAGAATCAGGATGTGAATCTGTGTACTGGCTCCTAGCCATACCTATCTTACTATCCTGAAGGGTCACCGTGTGCTTTCCATCCTGCCCCAGGAAAGCAGCCACGATAAAGGGCTACAGATCAGAGAAAGAGTCAGTATGAGCTGGGAAAGGAAAGGAGCTACAGAGGAGAGGTAATACCTGGCCTGAAGCTGGAGAGATACTGAAGACATGCGTGTGGAGGGGTCAACAGGAAGTGCCTGGACAACAGTTCAGGGCTGAGGATGAGCAGACAACAAATTCCCCAACAGCTGTCTCAAAACTGAGCCTAAAATCAGAATAAAGATACTAAGATGGAGGTTCAAGCCCTGAAAAGGTGATAGAAGTGGAATGCCTTACATGACTGATGTTGATTTTGGCTCCCCTCTTGTTCAGCTTCCTTTGAGGCAAAATGAACATGCCTGGAAGATTTTGTCTCCTAGTCCTGTCTTGTCCTTGCCTGGTGTCATGTGAGGACCATGTCCACTAAGAACATGCAGCAGGTTAGAGAAAAAAACTCATCCTCCACTTCTCCCACATACCCAATGTTCATGGTTCTCTAAGAGTTTCAACATGATCAACACCCAGTGTGATGGTTTGTATACGCTTGGCCCGGGAAGTGGCACTATTGGAGGTGTGGCCTTGTTGGAGTAGGTGTGTCACTGTGAGAGTGGGTTTTAATACCCTAGTCCTAATGCCTCAAAGTCAGTCTTCCACTAGCAGCTTCCAGATGAAGATATAGAAGAGCTCTGCCTGCACCATGCCTGCCTGGATGCTGCCATGCTCCTGCCTTGATAGTAATGGACTGAACCTCTGAACTTGTAAGCCAGTCTCAATTAAATATTGTCCTTATAATGTTGCCTTGATCATGGTGTCTGTTCACAGCAGTAAAACCCTAAGATACCCAGGCAATGACTGGCCACACTACTGGTGGAAGAGGTTACTGTTCCCATCAGTGTTTGTGAGTCTGTACAGATGAAGGTCAGGCTAATCTATTTTGTCTGTCTTTCCCCTGCCCATTTTTACAGTTGACCTTGCTCTGGAGTCTATGCTATAGATCCAGTCTGCTTACATTTAGAGCAGAGAGAGAAGAAAGTCTCATCCAACCATTACCAAACCAACTTTTCCAATTGTGCCTTTAATTAGAGCTCCTCTAAGCCCTCCATACCTAACCCACCATACTTGACAGCAAACTCAAAGCCTCTTCCATGGCTTCATGTGTTGAGTTCACTAGTAAGCCAAGCAGAACATTAGGTAGCCTGGGTTTCCCTGAGCAAAACATGCCCTAGCTACATGGTAATCTACATGGTCTGCAGCCAACACAGATGTCTCGAGAAGCCCACACTACTTACAGAAAGTTATCAATGTAGAATAGGCTAACTTAATCCCACCCCTAATCAATGGGTAAATACTGTAAGGACTCGCTGTCTATTGAGGACTATCATTTCCAGCATTGTTGGAAGGGGAGAGAAACAAAAGAGTGTTTTCCTAGAAGCTAAACATTTATTCTATTTTCATGGTACTCTGTGAATTCACCATGGACAAATAAGGGCATGCAATGAATAGACTGTGCACATGCAAGGATGCGGGCTGGGGAGGAGCTACTGAGGTACTGAGGTGGCCCATGCTAGTTCATCAATCTGTGTGCTCAGATGCCCACTGACTTTTGTGAGGAAGGGGAACCTTTTCCTAAGGCACTCAAAATATGTTAAAGGACCTATGATGGACCTAAACATCATGTGGCACCCATGCCTCATGGTTGCAGCTTGCTCCTTTATGAAGAGATGCTTATATGTAGCAGAGGCCCTGGCCTCTTACTGGTTAATACTCCTGGTGTAGTAATGACTTTTTACACAGAGACTTGTTTACTCTAGCTTTCATCCTCTTAGAACCAGCTTTCATTTGCTGAAGAGACTAGTATCACATGCCATCACTAAATTTCCAGTCACTGGGCCATGGGTAAAGTTACCAAACAAAGAATAGCACTGTTTTTTCCCCTCCTTCAGAGGTGTTTCCCTTACACATTCAGTTCAATGCCTTCCCTTTCTTTCTCTCCTTTGTTCTCATGAGAAACAATCTTTTTGTCTGGCTGTCCTAGACCTCACTTTTGTAAACCAGGCTAACCCTGAACTCGACCCACCTGACTCTGTCTTCTGGGTGCTAAAATTAAAGGCACGAGCCATCACACCCAGGCAGCCCAATGCTCTGTGTAGTGCCATTTACTGTGTCACTCTCAAGTTTTAACTTTCTAAACATTTAAATTGCTATGCTATCTTTATAAACACTGCTGATTGCAAGGTCTGATTTTTAACAAACTGTATCCTCCCTATACTAAATTGCATGAAACTAACTGTCTTCTGAATGTTATCCAGTGTAACGTTTCCATACACAGGAGGTTTTTATACATGGGGCTGGACTGTCCTCAAAGATGGTGACTATTCCGATCTGCCTAGCACTTGTCTTTCAGCGCTAAACTGGAGAAGCCCTGGGAAACTTAGAAGGGAAAGTCATCCCTAAGGACATCATACACAGCTGGAACTGGGCAGTGCAATCACGTGCTAATGGCTAGGCCAAACCTTAATTTCCACAGAATTTAAAGAAAAAATTAGTTTGGTTTTGCTAAGATCTTCATAAGTTGTTCTTCCTTTTCTTCTTCCTCTTTCTCCTCTTCCTGTTCCCTGTAAGAGTTTAATAAAAAACAAAACAAAGCAAGTGCTTTTCTAGTGAGGTTAACCTATTCTGAACAGACGCAAACTAGAATTTTCTCACCTGTTCTTTGGGGCTGTCTGATAGGTCTTTGCACCTTACCTGATGAGCCAGTAAGGTATTTGCTATAAATGTTTTTTTTTTTTTTTTGTTTAAGTAGCAAAAAGAAAGGGAGGGAAGAAACTTAAGACTTTAACAAGTACTGGGATGGCAGATTCTCCTCTACACAAGAAATACAATGGTCTGATCTAGTGCACTATAAAGCTGACTGGCTGATACTTCAAAACCCAAGTTTGAACCAAGCCTACATCCTTAATTACCAGAAGTCTGATGTCTAGATTTAAAAACACATGTATAAATGCTAAACATAATGATACCTTAACAATCCATCTTAGCTATAGACAACCCAAACCAAACATTATACAACACTGAGATTCCCAAACCTGAACTGTGACACAGTTACCTGTGTATCAGTGAACAAAGGTGTCAGATACTCATTTTCATTTTGAAATACTGGCCATACTTAAAGTTCATGGAAGTTTTTCCCATAAGCTATTGTTGGGAACCCAAGGCCAAATGGACCAGTTTGTGTTTAGTCAATATGGTGCCACTATGGATATCTAGCATACATCAGCTAAAATATGACTGACAGTGTCCTGGGAACCCCAGGACATATTCAAGTAAACATTGAAGTAATCTGCCATATATTTTTTGGCAGAGAGCGAGCCACTTCTGTGTGGTCCTAATGTAGCTTTCTTTGTCATGATGTTTTGTCCAGGAATAAAAACTCTGACTAAGATACTAGGGTCTCCACCTCTGGGAAGCCATGGGTAACAAAGGGCTGGGCTCCCTCCAAGCAGGAAGAAGAGGATTAATGACAGCTTCCAGGAATATAGATCATCCAGATCTACACTGCTGGATAATCTGATGCTCTCTCAAGTTCCTTCTTCCCTGACAGGTGTCACAGGCATCACACAGGAAGGGATGAACAGGGTACTAATATTTGTGTAAAAACCTTACCGTCTCTGCTGTCACTATAGTTCATGCCCCAAACTGTCTGCACAGAAGAGGGAAAAAGATTTGTTGAACCTTTTGGCCACTTAATAAGGGGCTGGCTGGCTGTAGCAGAGGTTCTAAACCTATGGATCATGACCCCCGGGAGCTATGTATCAGATATCTGTAATATCAGATATTTACAGTACGATTTATAACAATAACAAAGTTACAGTTATGAAGTAACAACAAAAATAATTTTATAGTTGGGGGGGTGCAGCATTAGGAAGGGTTGAGAGTCACTGAACTAGAGGGTGCCTGAAAGATGACACAAACTAAACACATTTATGAAATAGTACTAAGGGGCTGGTGAGATGGCTTAGAATGAAACAGGCCTCTAAACTTAGGGAACAGAGTTCAATTCCCAAACCCCATACACTAGCTAGAACAAACTCCTAGGCGTCATTCTAACTTACGCATACAGGCACGCACACGTACACACGCTCATGTACGCACGCACGCACGCACGCACACTTAAGCATGTACACGCAAACACGCACGCGCAAACACATACCCACTCATGCGCACGCGCACACTAAAGGACTAAATGTAATAACAATAGTATGAAATATGTCTTCAAGTGAGTTTTGTTGATCTTACAGACTGCACTTTCCCTGAAGGCAGGTAGCTCCTCATGTTTTTGATCCAGAGTCCAGGCAGAAAAGCCCCTTAACTCAGAGCCCGCTCCTCCGGCCTCCCTCCAACAGATGGCGCTAGGAAGTCCCGCCTACTGGAAAGGACCCGGATGGGTGGGGTTTCTCGGCTGCGCGCGCAGCTCGCCTCACTCCGCTTGTGCTCTGGGAAGGAGAAGGGCGTGTTTCCGCTTGCTCCTCCGCCATGGCTCGTGGTCCCAAGAAACACCTGAAGCGTGTGGCGGCCCCACGCCACTGGATGCTGGACAAACTGACCGGTGTGTTCGCGCCCCGTCCGTCTGCCGGCCCGCACCGCCTGCGGGAGTGCCTGCCGCTCGCCATCTTCCTGAGGAACAGGCTCAAGTACGCCCTGACCGGCGACGAGGTGAAGAAGATCTGCATGCAGCGGCTCATTAAGGTCGACGGCAAGGTCAGAACCGATGTGGCCTACCCAGCTGGCTTCATGGATGTCATCAGCATCGACAAGAGCGGCGAGAACTTCCGCCTCGTCTACGACACCAAGGGCCGCTTCGCGGTACACCGCATCACGCCCGAGGAGGCCAAGTACAAGCTGTGCAAGGTGAGGAAAGTCTTCGTGGGTACCAAGGGCATCCCGCACCTCGTCACGCACGACGCGCGTACCATCCGCTACCCTGACCCGCTCATCAAGGTCAACGACACCGTGCAGATCTCGCTAGACAGCGGAAAAATCACCGATGCCATCAAGTTTGATACCGGCAACCTGTGCATGGTAACCGGAGGCGCCAACCTGGGTCGCATCGGCGTCATCACCAACCGCGAGCGCCACCCCGGCTCCTTTGACGTGGTCCACGTGAAAGATGCCAACGGCAATGGCTTCGCTACCCGCCTCTCCAACATCTTCGTGATCGGGAAGGGCAACAAGCCGTGGATCTCCCTTCCCCGGGGAAAAGGAATCCGCCTCACCATTGCCGAAGAGAGAGACAAGAGGCTGGCGGCCAAGCAGAGCGGGTGAAGTGGACTCTGAGGGACATTGCGGGGAAGGGGCGTTTACGTTTGTTTATACTTAAAAGTTTTTTAAGCAGCATGTTGAATTAAAAAAGAAAGCAAGCTTCTTTCTGGTTGCATATGTTTCTTCCTGTGCCATGATGGGGGAACCACCCAGATGGGTGTTCACCTCATTTTGAAAAAGAAATGGGTACGTTAAGGGCTTAGTTAACCTTGCCAATAACTGAACCAGTGAAACTTCATTATTTCTGTAATTTGCCAGGGTTGGGATTCAATACCTACAGGTCAGTGAAATTAGTAGAAACTTAAGACTTAAAAGTCAGCCTCTCCCCTTCTCAGAGAAGAGGAACCCGGGTAGGGGAAGCAGAGAGGAGAGGGGTACTGGGATGTAATGTAAATAATTTAAAAATAAATAAAAGCCTCTTTAACATCCAGATCTTAACAGAGAACCCCAAATTTTATGAGGTATAAAAAATGGGACTGCTGTTCTAACTCCCAGAAAAGTAGAGAAAATGCTGAAATGTCACATCTAATTTAGGAACCTGTAGTTCATTGCCAGGGTATTTCTTTAAAACGAAACGTAACTATAATTTTCTCTTTTAGAAGAAGCAGATTCAACACAACAAAACACTAAAGCAAGACTTGTAAAGGAACTAAATATGAAAAAGTTCAGTTGCTTTAATAGTAGTAACTTATAAGCAAAGTAAAAATAATTTTTTGTTTTGTTTTTTCAAGACATGGCTTCTTGGTGTATCCCTGCCCATCTTGGAACTTGCTCTGCAGACTAGGCTGGCCTTGAACTCACAAGAGATCATACTGCCTCTGCCTCTCAAGTGCTGGGATTATAAGTGTGTGCTGCCACCACCTGGCAAATTTATTGGCATTTTAATGTCAGTGAGCCAGAAAAGTTAAATAATATCTTAACAGTTTTGCCCTTTTGCTGGCTAAAAGACAACTTCCATAACAGTTTTACTAGTATTGATTAGTGAAAACACCTGAATTTCAGATGTTTGTGGACTCCCAGTTAAAGGAAGGTAAGGGTTTTTTGTTGTTTTTCTTATATTTTAGAGGACTTTTAGTGAATACTGTATACAACCAAGAGTACAAGTTTTTAAAGATTTATGGGGGACCTGAACATGTGAATGGAGCTGCCCACAGAGGCCAGAGGTTGATAGATCCTTCAGAAGCTGGGGTTATAAGCAATTGTGAGCTACCTAATCTGTGAGTAGAACAAACTTGTGACCACTGCAAAGAGAGGTGTGTTAACCACTGTGCCATCTTTAGACCGAAAGATAAGGATTTTATTTACAGAAAGATGGATTTACCTTTTTCTAAATGAGAGTTCCCTAATTTGCTAATGTTAAAACATACCCAAACCAAGGTCATTAGTAAATGCTCCAGGATACACTGATGAGCTTTGGTGTAGGACGATGAGGTCTGGTTTTAGGGCTGCAGGTGCAGCTTGGTGGTAGAGTGCCTAGCACACACAACATGAGTGGGCTTTGGTTTACCAGCATGTATGTGCAACACATGTATGCCAGAAGAGGATTCCTTGGAACTGGAGCTACAGATGGAAATGAACCTGGATCCTCTGCAAGAACCACAAGTGCTCTTAAACTGAGCAGTTTCTCCAACTCAGGGGAAGGCTTGTGTCAAGCCTCACAAGTGGAAATCAGAGGACAACCTGGGAATCAGTCCCCTGTGTCCACTATCTGGGTACTGGGAATCAAACTCAGTCATTAGTCTTTATCTGCAAATCCACTTTCCAGCCTTACCTAGATGGTTTCAATTTCTAGCACCATGGAAAAAGGCAGGCAGACCTGGATTTAAATACTGGCTGCTTCCACGTAGGTTTGAACTGCAGGTTGTAGCAAGAATGGGAACAAAACATAGGAAGCATGCACACACAGTTGGTTAGCACAGTATTCTAAAAATCACTACAAATGATTGTAGTGAATACATGGCATTTTTTTCTACCTCAATTGTAACAGAAGGGGATGTTTTAGACATGCTATTCTGGGTTCAACAAAACTTTAAAAAAAAAAAAAAAGCTGGGCAGTGGTGGCACACGCCTTTAATCCCAGCACTTGGGAGGCAGAGGCAGGAGGATTTCTGAGTTCAAGGCCAGCCTGGTCTACAGAGTGAGTTCCAGGACAGCCAGCGCTACATAGAGAAACCCTGTCTCAAAAAAAAAAAAAAAAAATTGAGACACTGTCTCCCCAGCTCAGGAGGGTCTTAAGTTTCCTGTATAACCATGGATAATTTTGAACTGATTCTCCTGTCTGCTCGGATTACAGGTTTATGTCCACCAGACCAGGTTTGGGAGGTGCTGAGGAAAGAAACCAAGGCTTCCTGAACACTAGGCAAGCATCACTAGCTCATAACTGGCTTTAAGCCCTAGAACACCTTCAGGTTTCATTTAAGTTAAGTTAGAGAAAAATAAATCAAGTTTTTCTTGTTTAAAACAGCACCCAAACCTAAGTCCCAAGGGTATTTTTTATTTTTACTCAAATAACAAACATGAACTATGCAGCCCTGGGCTCTAAACGGTTTGGAGATAGTGTCTGGACCAGGCTAGTCTCAGAGATCCACCTGCCTCTGCCTCCCCAGTGCTAGGATAAAGACATGAACCACAGATGTTGTTTTTTTTTTTTTTTTTTTTTTTCTTTTCTTTCTTTTTTTTTTTTCTTTTTTGTTTGTTTGTTTGTTTGGTTTTTTGTTTTGTTTTGTTTTTCTTTTTTTTTTTTTTTTTTTTTTGGTTTTTTCGAGACAGGGTTTCTCTGTGTAGTTCTGGCTGTCCTGGAACTCTGTAGACCAGGCTGGCCTCGAACTCAGAAATCCGCCTGCCTCTGCCTCCCGAGTGCTGGGATTAAAGGCGTGCGCCACCACGCCCGGTGAGACAGGGTTTCTCTGTGTAACCCTGGCTGTGCTGGAACTCACTCTGTAGACCAGGCTGGCCTCGAACTCGGAAATCCTCCTGTCTCTGCCTCCCGTGTGCTGGGATTAAAGGTGTGTGCTGCCACTGTCCGGCGCTGTTTTCTAACTTTAAATTTTTTATAAAGTACACAGAGCAGCATGCTGAGAGTCTCAGGTTTAGTTGCCCCCCCCCCCCCAAGCGTGAGCAACCATGTGCGCATGCGTGTGGAAACAACCACTCTCTTCTTTGAAGCAGGACCTCTCAATCAAACTCAGAGCTCATTGATCTGGCCAGTCTTTCCTGTCCTCTTGCTCTGAGGATCGGGTCTCAGCCTCCAAGGCTGAAATTACAGGCAACTGTCAAGCACACCCAGCATTCATTTGGGATCTGAACTCCTGTCCTTACTCTTTCACAGGAAGCGCTTAGACCACTCTGCTACTTTCTGGACCAGATGCTGGTGCGTTTGTTTTTAATGTTTCCCCAAACATCCAGGCCTTTAGAATGCCAAGTCAGGATGTTTGCAGGGACATTACCCTCCGGAATTGCTGAGTGATTGCGGGGATCCCACGCTCTTAAAGCTATTCTCATCCAGGGCTGTGAGGGGGATTAAGCTGCATGAATGCTCACGGCTCAACTGCACTGTTGTCTGGAACATAAATTACGGGGTAGAACACTGCATAGTTAACTAAGCCCTTTATTTGAGCACATCTGCACCCCCAGTATCATACTCACACCTGTTTCTGCTGCCCCTAATTGGTATCCAGTCTGTGATGTGCATGAAACCCTAAGTGGCATTTGAAGCCAAGCCCTTTGGGCATAAGTATCATTGTAAAAAACAACAAATAAAACAAAACCAAAAAACTCTCCCTATTCACTGCGGAGGCTCTTAGAATATTTTTGTAATACCTAGTGGAAGAGGAGGGGGACTCGCTAGTAAATTCAGGGGAATGTAATGGACTCGCAGGACCGAGTGAGTGCCACAAGGCCAACATTCTGCGCTTTAAACATATGGCTTTTCTTATGAGATGAGATGGGAGGAAAACATGTAATTCGAGTCTCAAAATAGCCTAAGCCAAGCACCAGGCATTGTATGAGATACGAATCTCTATTTATTTATAAGCCCAATTACTAAGGCATATTGCTTCGGCATCTTATATATGAAGTGTGACAATAAAGAAATGAGATCAGGCTCTTTTGTTGTTTGGCTCATAAACTGGCACTGATGGAATTTTCAAAATAAGAGTTTCTAAACAATATTAAGGAACTAAGGATGAGTGGAGCAAGTTTATAGCCAAGACCACTGCCAAAGATAAGAGTCCTCTTACTGTGTAGCTCTGATTTCTGTACTGAAACCAGTCATAGTCCTTGATCTACATAGCTCACATATAATGTCAACTTGTTAATAAACTCCAATGGTGAAGAACATATATATCCCCCCTCTTTTTTTTTTCAGTTTTGTAAATCCTGAGAGCCATAAGCCAGTGGTTCAGTCTTTGGTATTACAATAGGAAACTCCTTCAAATATACATGTTATCTGACTGTGCCAGAGGTAGGGAAAATGCCATCCTTTGAGACTAGGATTAAACAACTGTGGCTGGAGAATGGGTTCTGTAGTGATTTATGGTCTCCCATGGAGATCAGTTCCCAGCACCTGTTTAGTGCTGTCATAACTGCCTCTAATTCCATTCCTCTTCTAGCCTAAGATGGTCTAAGATCAGTGCTTATTGTTTCTCTCTCCTTCTTCCCTCCCTCCTTCCTCCTCCCTCCATTTCTCTTTCTCTTCCTGACTTTTTCTTCCCCTTCATTGTTTTTGTGATACTAAGGGTAGGATATGCTAGGCAACCATTCTACCAATGAGCTTTATCTCCAGCCCTACTTTTGCATTTAAAAAAAAAAATCTTATTTGACAGTTGTCTAAAGTATGTACACACACACACACACACACACACACACACACACACACACACTGTACTCAACCCCCAATCCCTTCTCTCCCCAGCTCTCTTTTATACTTTGTATTTTGAGACAGGGTTTTACTAGGTTGTTCAGGATGGCCTTGAACACACTAGTCAACCAGGCTAGTCTTGAATTTTTGATCCTCCTTAGCCTCCTGAGATACTGGGATTACACAGGCCTGTATCTATTCTATAAATAGAAGTCTATTTCTATTCACCCCAGATAGAGAGGGCCAAACAGGCGGAACGAAGAATCCTAAGTGTAAGTAGAAGAACCAGTGAGTCTGGGGCTGACTTAGAGAAGGAGTATGGGCGGGGCCACAGGAGCATGGGCAACTATACCATCAACGTGTCTCCATATGCAGAATTCTCAGCTGCTTACACATCCTGGGAAGGAGCCCAGGTGCCAGGTATTGTCCTCTTTCCCTTCTGGAGGGAGTGTTAATGAGCCCAGTGTAGCCAGAGTCTGCCTGCGGGCTAAGTGGGGTTCTGCAACACAGACCTCATTAGCCTCAGTTGGAAGAACTGTCCATCCCAAGCAAGCACTGTGAGGTGAGCGGGTGAGCTGCCACATGATGTCATTACTTTGGACACAGAGCTTCCAAACTGACCACTGTCACTGTCTCACCAGTGTGTCAGTGGAAATGTGAGCTGGCTTTCAAAGCACCGCATGTATTCTTTTTAGTAAGGTGTCTTCCTCCTGCCGGCCCACACCATACACTTTATTCTCATTTCTTTCAGTGCCTTCATTATTTCACTTTTCTTCTCAACTCTTCCTACCACCTCACCCCTTCTCTTATAGTATGCTATATGCTGTTCTTGGTTACGGGAAAAAATAATTAAACAATGTATGAGTATACACACACATACGTGAGTCAAGGAGTGATAGTAAGCTAACAATATAAGTCTATCTGGACTGCTTAACAGGACCCAGTCGGTTCTGTCAGTCATTAGTGGAAGCGAGACACTACTTGGCATCCACTAGGATGTCTGGAACAAATAAATAAGTAAATAAGTAAATAAATGACCACAGGAGTACCGTGGAAGATGGAAGTGAGTGAACTTTATATGTTGGGATATGTTAACTGCTATAGCCAGCTTGGAAGAATTTGGGGGCGGAGGAAGACCTCAGTATATAATTCAGTTCTTTATCTCCTAGGTACTTGGCCATCCTTCTAAAAAAGTAAAAGTTAAGACTGTTTATTCTGGAATGGATAGAGCAGTGTTATCCATGACACTACCGTTGTCTAGTTTCTGAACAGGGGTGAGTATAATTTACTGGGAAAAAAAAGTATTGATTGTACTTTGTACAAACCTCCAAAATACTAAACTGCATTAAAGAAAGCTGATACAGAAGATCAAGTCCCTTCTCATTCAGTTTCTGTGAAGCATCTAGAAAAAGCAAATTCCCAAAGACAAGCAGATGCTGGTTACCGGAAGTAAGAGCGATTGCTCATATTGAGCTAGTTCTGTTGGTGGTGGAGTGTTCAGAGTCTGGATTGTAGAAGAGTTCTCAGAGCTCTATGGATCCATTAACAACATTACCTTGTATATTTAAGATGAATGGATACTTTATTAGTCTCATTTTGTGTGGGAGTGTTGTGTACTAGGACCTGTTCACCAGTTAGCTTCCATTGTAAAATTAGAGGAATATTTTCATGTAAAAATTCAGACAGCCTGGGCTAAAACTAGATTATTAAAATGCCCAGGTAGATTCATAGCATTTGGGATGTCCTAGTTCTGCTCTCTTGGCATTTGTAGAAAAGACATATATTCTTGAGATATATCCTTCATACAGTATTCTTCAGCTTTTTACAAATATTAATAGGCATGTCAAGAGTAGCTTGTTTTACATGTTTTCCCTCTAAAGCAAACACTTGTGACTTATGTAACTGGCATTGTTATGATAAACACTGGCCTTACAATCTTTGCTAACAGGCCACACAGGACGGCAGTGGTCAACCTCACATCTACACACTCCCTCTGGGTAAACTGCATTCACCATGCATGCTCTCAGTAACCAGCTTGCAACTAACACACATTTATTTTTTTTGGAGAGTCATTGCTAGGCCCTGTGTGCATTAAGTTCTGTGGCTGTTGCAACAAATGATCACAAGCATAATAGCTTAAAGCTACTCCAGTTTGTTTTTCTTAATTTCCAGAGGTAAGCTGTTACTAGGGCTCTGTTCCTTCCTAAAGTCTAGGCAAGCCATCCTTCCCCCCTCCCAGTTCCTCCCAGATCCTGGTGACGCTGGCACAGTCTTCTGCCTGCAGCAGTCACTCCAGCCTCTGCCTCCATCTGTGCGCTGACTTCTCTCTGCATCTGTTTTCCTAGGCTACAGGACAATCCTGAGGAGCAGTAAGTACCTTAGGTAGCCCAGGACATTCTCATAGGTCCTTAGATTTGCACAAGGATGGATATTCAGAGAGCTGACCCTTAATCTACTACACTATATAAACAAAATCCATTTAAAAAATATTTCAAAGTGGTTAACAAGACGCATATATAATTGGTCTGGAGGTGTGGCTCAGAGGTACAGTTTCTGCTTAGCCTTTGTTTGCTGGATCTCAGGCGCCAAAATAAAAATAAATTAAGTTAAAATGATAAAGCAGTGTTTCTGCCTTGCTGATTTATCTCTGACTGGGAAATAGCTTTCTTTTTTGAAACCTAAGCCTTCAACCTGAATTATGTAGGAAGGTTTTGTGATGGATTTGAGTATGGCCCATTGAGAAAATAGGAAGCAACCTCTTCCATGACTGAAATAAACAACTTACTGAGGCATGAGGGGGTGCGCTTCCTCCTGTGCTGTCTGCCTTTCCCCATCTCTGTGACTGATGGCAGTTATTTTCCACAACTCCTGTTTCTCTCCAGTGGTGTTTTTCCAAAGGAGGTGTGTTTGCATATACCTCAGGCTGGAGTAAAGCACTGTAATGAACTGTGACAGTATGAAGTCAGCCCTTCTTTATCACAGCCTTCAGTACTAAAGCATTATCATCTCTGTCATGCTGCAGTGTATCAGGGGAAAAGACAGAAGGGACCACACAGAGCTTGCTCTGAGCCACCACAGAGTATGGGAAAATAGAGTGTTTCTGCAGCTTTGATGCCTTAGAAAAAAATAACTAGAATAAAATAATGTATTAGTAAGTGTTTAAAAAATGAGAGCAAATGGGGAAGATGTATAGTTTCTGAGATCTAGAAACTCAAACAGACACGCCCCTTTTCATATCAACATTTAGCAACACACCAAGAAATCTGAAGACTGTTAAATGTTTTGATTTGCCAAGGTCTGAAGCCACCTCATTCACCCCAATGGAACCCTTTTCCCACACTCTGCCAGTACTCTGCACAGAAGGGAACCTTCAAAAACACAATTTCCAGGCAAACTAAAGGACAGAGTGGGAGTGTTTGTATCCTTTGGCCCTTCTTTATCATCTCTTTTCAAAGGTGAGCATGTTAAAACCCCTTGGTTTACATGATTCCAATAATATACTGAATACCAAGGTCCAAGATCTTAGGAATTAGCATCAACTTAAAACCTATAGTAGTTGCTGGTTTCATTTCAAAAAAAAAAAAAAAGCATTTTAAAATCAAGGCTTATTGGTGCTTTATCATGCTATGGTTTTAATTTTTTTAAAGTTTATGGGATATGTAGCTTTTGTGAAACTGAGCTTCAACCTTAGCACTGAGAAAAAAAAGTAAGAAAAAAAACTCAATGTTTTCTTGGGACTATTAGCATGTTACATATTAGCAAATATCACGGTGAAATATGACTACAAAGGAAGTATTAAAATTAGAAAATATTAAGAAAACGGATATATGCAAGAAGCATTCCATATGAATTGGTATGATTTTTAAAAGTAAAGTTTTCATTTTTATTTACAATTCACACTCAAAATATGAAGAACTTAATTCATCATCAACAAATGACACGCAGAAAATATTATTTTAACAGAAAAGCAAAACGAAAGGATGATAAAGCTTTCAAACATGAGAGCCTATGGAAATATTGCCTTGAAAATCCTCCTCATTCATTTTAGAAGTTATTTGCTTGTCCATATGTGGCTTAGACTATGAATTTCTGTATCAGGAGAAAGAAAGACCCACAGATTAAATCTGGCCTGCTGCTTTTTTTTTTTTTTTTATAAATAACATCTTATTGGGATGCCAAAAAACGTAGAAGTATAAACTGCCAGGAAAGTGGAAGGCCTTACTAACGTTACTGCCTCAGAGCTCTGACCTGTCACCTCTGACCTCCCCATCTCAGGGGAGCACTCAAGCCCCCACCATGGAGCACCAGTTTGGCTGAGTCTTGAGAAAGACTGGGCAAACTTCTTGAGGAAGTTGAAGGGCCTGGTTGTCACTAGGGACTCCTCTGAAGATTGCACCCAGTAGTTTTTAGCTGTGTTTTCCACTTCCTATTATTGCCATGCCCACAAACCCCAACTGCTGGACTCAGTGGCTTGCTTTGCCTTCTCACGATGGACTGTGATTCTCTGAAACTGTGAGCCAGAATAAATCTTTTCCTTTCTTATGCTGTTTGCATTAGTGTTTTTGTCACAGGGATAAGAAGTAGTTGCCATATGGCAGATTCTTGTATGTTTGGCAGATAAATGGATGTAGAAGTTAGATAAAGAAATGATGCTGTCACAGACCAACTTTGCATATATTTTCTCTCCTCTAGTTGTCTTCTGCTTCTTTCCTTCCAGCCACCGGCACTTAGCAGAACATCTCCGTCTGTGATGGTTTGTATATGCTCTGCCCAGTGAATGGCACTATTAAAGGATGTGGCCCTGTTGGAATAGTGTGGCCTTGTTGGAGTAGTTGTGTCACTGTGGGTATGGGCTTTAAGACCCTTATCCTAGCTAACTGGAAGCCACTATTCCGCTAGCAACCTTCAGATGAAGATGTAGAACTTAGGTCCTCCTGCACCAAGCCTGCCTAGATGCTACCATACTGCCATCTTCATAATAATGGACTGTACCTCGGAACCTGTAAGCCATCGCAATTAAATGTTGTTCTTTATAAAAGTTGCCTTGGTCATGGTGTCTGTTCATAGCAGTAAACCCTTAACTAAGACACCCTCAAAAACTCATTCCCCTTCCCTGGAACATGCCTCTTTTATAGATGCACCTCCTTGAGGGTTCTAGGCGACCATGATGGCATCCTCTCACAACTCTGACATGCATTCAAGAACTGCCACAATGATTGGGATTGGAAGGTTATTTTCTAATAGTGTCCAGTAACCAAAGTAACAACAATCTTAGTAAGTGACTTCTGCCTCGGTCTGAGCCCTCCAGAGAAGCAGAACACACACACAGCCTGCATATGCACAGAAGTGTCTGTATTGTAAGAATTTTAGTCATGTGAATGAGGAGACTCATGACTGTCAATGCTCCAGTTTACCTCATAGGAACGGGGAGTCGATAAATTCAACATCAGCTGGCTGGAAAATTCCTTCTTTTGTTCTATTCAGACATTTAACTGTCTGGGTGAGGGCCACCCATGATGCCAAGGACAACCTGCTTTACTGAGAACTCACTGACTGAAATATTCATCTCATACCCAACTACCTTCAACATTAACATTTAGAATATTGGGCAAAACCTCTGAGTACACTCAGTCCGAGCAAGGTGATGCCCAAAAGAGATGCCACACTTGGATCTGGATACAAAGTGACTTCCAAAAGGCTCATGTCAGAAGTTTGGTCCCCAGAGAATGATGCCACTTCTGAAAGGTGACTGAACAATGAAGTGGGCCATGGAGAGCCTCTACAGGGTGTATCTCATCCTCTGACCTTCCTCTTCCTCCCTCTGCTTCCCAGATCTCAAGAGGTGAGCATCTGTGCTCTGATGTGTTTCCACCAATGTTTTGCCTTGCTACAGGCACAGGACCAATGATGTCAGGGAAGCATGGGCTCAGATCTCTGAACCTGCAACCTTGGGTCAGTCTGTCCTGTTTTTAATTGCTTTACACAGGGCATTGAGATGGCTCATCGAGTAAAGGTTCTTGAGGCCAAACCAGATCACCAGAGAGCAATTCCTGGGGCCCACGTGGTGGAAGGAAAGAACATAGAATTGTCATCTGAGTTCCACATACACACTGGCACATAATGTGCATGCATGTGTGCACACACATGCACAAATATGTAAATAAAAAAACATAGTAAAATTTTAAAATTACTTCCCTTGACATTTGTTAGAACAACTTCAAAAGCCAACTGACATACCTAGTACCATGTCTCATCCCAGCGATGTCTGGAAGTAAAAGTCCTGTAATTCTTACGCTTCTCAGTCACTGCTGAATCTTTTGGAAGTTTCATTATTCAGTCCCTTCAGGGGATGATTTAAATGGTGTCCCTAACAGAGGCACACAGCATTCTTGTCTGATACTGAGGCTGATAGTAGGAGCTGGGGATGTAGCTTAGTTGATTTAAGAGGGCCTACTCCCCAGCACAGCATAAACCTGACTTGGTGTCTGAGCCTGTAATCCCAACCCTCATAAACTAGAGGTAGGAGAATCAGAAACTCAAGGCCATCCTTGGCTACACAGTGAATCTGAGGCCTGCCTGGGCTACATGAGAAAAAAATAGCCACACAAAGGAAACCAAAAGCTCTGGTATTATACATTACTATGTCACCAAATCTAGATCAACCCTCCTTCATCTTGCATGGGCATGAATGGGTGTTCAGGATCCTGTTAAACAACCCTGAGTAATGTTACAGATCCCTGGAGTCCAACTCCTGTTTTTAAAGCCAAGAGGTAAACAGGGAAAGAGAGAGTTAACTTTCACTAGTGGAAATGAGCCCTGCACTCCCCAGCTGTGAACAATCAGGCTTGTCAGATTCCCTCCAGGAAACTCCTGCCGATTTATTGGGATGAATGGGGAACAGGATTTTGACTTTTTGATAGGTGAGGCTATAAATCCACCATCAAGACTGCAGAGGACCAGCTGGGCTTACGTACACACGCTGCATCTTTAATTATGGACCCCACAAGATGTAGAGCTCAGGAATGCCCCACTGTGTTCCAAGCAGAGTGGGGAGATGGATCCACGGGATAATGGCCAAGGATTCCATCTTTTAAAAGAGCACAGAGAAAGGCAAGAGCAGCCATGCAGAAAGAGGCCTTGGGCACCCTGGTGTATCAACCTGCAGGTAGCAGTGTGCACAGAAAGGCCCTGAGTACCCTGTTGTGTCAATTTGGAAATAATTTGCTTATGCACAGTTCTTTCTCATGCTGAGTCACAATTTTGTAGCTTTCTCTGAATTTTATGTATAATTTTACATTTATCTTTGATATAAAAATGAATAATCCAGCCAGGCATAGTGGTGTGCACTTTTAATACCAGCACTTAGGGGGCAAGGGCAAGCCGATCTCTGCGAGTTTGAGGCCAGCCCAGTTGATATAGGGATACATAATGAGACTTTGTCTTTTAATTAATTAATTATTTTTGAGAAAGGAAGGAAGGGAAAAAAAGATGATGAAGAAATCCAGTTCTCGGGGCCTAGCAAACACAGAAGTGGATGATCACAGTCAGCTATTGGATGGGTCACACGGCCCCTTATGGAGGAGCTAGAGAAATTACCCAAGGAGCTAAAGGGAACTGCAACCCTATAGGTGGAACAACAATATGAACTAACCAGTACCCGGGAGCTCTTGTCTTTAGCTGCATATGTATCAAAAGATGGCCTAGTCGGTCATCACTGCAAAGAGAGGCCCATTGGACTTGCAAACTTTATATGCCCCAGTACAGGGGAACACCAGGGCCAAAAAGGGGCAGTGGGTGGGTAGGGGATTGGGGGGGTGGGTATGGGGGACCTTTGGGATAGCATTGAAAATGTAAACGAGGAAAATACCTAATTAAAAAAAAAAAGAAAAAAAAAACTACTAGATGAAGTGGGGAACTTAGCATCAGGTGCTTGTTTAGTACACATCCAGCCTTTTATTCAACCACAACATTGAAATAAAATAATAAAAATTAATAACACAAGACCACCACCACCACAACAACAAAAATATGATGATCATTTATATTACTGGGAGGCAGACATGAATTATCCTTTTCCACTCATTAGGTGACTTCTCTGTACACTGTATAAAGAGAGTGTCAAATGAATTAAACTGAAATACTAAGGTACATTTTAGTAATGATCTTCAAGTTGTAGATATTGAGTCATAAGGCTGGACAGATTAAAGTCACAACTTCACAAACTCTAGGAGCATGGGGGTAAACACAGCATTAACAAAGGAGTTGTCCAACATTAAATTTTAGGAATTCAATTGTCCAGGGGTTCACATATCTAATTTGTAACAGATTATGCTATGCCTCATTGCATAATCTGTTTCAAACCTATGATCACAGCAAGGCAGCTCGATGGGTGTCTGACAATCTCTTCTAACTCCTGCTCTTGCCCTTTCTTCAGCTTATATTTTTATCATTTAGCAGTCAATCTATAGTTTCAAAGTGCAATTGGTAAAATGAAATGTTGTAGATATATATGGTATTTTTGGAACATATTTAACAAATATTTCATTTGGCTTTATCATTTAAGAATGTACAAGCTTGTGATGTTTAGTACACATGTAAGAATATAATTTCTTCTGCATAAATTTAGTCAGACACAATAAAGATATTTAGTGCAGTTTTAAGTATAAATTATTTTTCTAATAGATCATAAGCCTTCCTAGAAATATATGCATGTTTTAAAACAGGTAAATTTTGAATTGTAACCATTATAAATTGCTTTATAAATTTCTTTGAGGTATACATTAAATATGGCAAAAATTTTGCTGACATGACCTTGATATAGCTGTCTTTTGTGAGGCTATACCAGTGCCTGGCAAATACAGAAATGGATGCTCACAGTCATCTATTGGATGGAACACAGGGCCCCCAATGGAGGAGCTAGAGAAAGTACCCAAGGAGTTGAAGGGATCTGTAGCCCTATAGGAAGAACAGAAATATGAACTAACCAGTAACCCCTGAGCTCATGTGTCTAGCTGTATATGTAGCAGAATATGGCATAATCAACCATCATTGGGAGGAGAGACCCTTGGCCTTGCAAACTTTATATGCCCCAGTACAGGGGAATGCTAAGGCCAGGAAGCAGGAGTGGGTGGGTTGGGGAGCAGGGCAGGGGAGAGTATAAGGTACTTTGGGGATAGCATTTGAATTGTAAATGAAGAAAATATCTAATAAAAATTGTTAAAAAAAAAAAAAGAAAGAAATCCAGTTCTGAGAAAATTGTGGTTTTGGCACCTCTTTCTTTTTTTGTAATCTAGGTATGTGTGTGTGTGTGTGTGTGTGTGTGTGTGTGTGTCTAAGTACATATGTAAAGTATGTATGTATGAGTGAGAGGGGCATATGTGTGTCATGGTACATGTATGTGATAGACAGAGGACAACTTAGGGAAGTAAGTTCTTTCTTTCTATCATGTGGGACCCAGGAATCAAACTTGGGTCTTCAGGCTTGGTCCAAGTGCCTTTGCTGGCTGAGCCTGCCTGAGTTTCGGTCCATCTTATGGGAAGAACAAATTAAAGTTACAAAAAGGAATATGGACGGAGACATAGCTCTGTGGGTAGAGTTCTTCCTGGGCATGGTGATGCTTGCTAGTAATGCTGGCACAGGAAAGGGAGAGACAAGACTCGCATGACTCACTGGCCAGCTAGGTTAGCCAATTGCCAATCCTTAGGTTCCAAATGGGAAGCTCTGCCTCAAAAAGTAAGGAGTACAGTTCTGGAGGGACAGCAACCAGGGCTGACCTCTGGTTCCCATGCACACACATGCACCATGGACACAGATGCAGACAAAGTATAATACCACATAATAGAATAAAACGTACCACATAGGCAGAACCATCTGTCTTCAGTGTGCTTTGTGAGAACTAGAGACTGCATTGAAACAAAATTAGAAATAAGACAAAGAGGAAACATACAGAATCATATATGCAAAGGTTGTTTGTTTGTTTGTTTGTTTGTTTTAAACTGGTCAAAAAATTTCCCTGGCTAATAAAATGCTTTCGTGGCATACTCAGTGAAAGAAAGTTTTTAATTGGTGAAGTATCAGCTCAAACTATTTCCAGCTGTTCGCCAGGTGGTGTAGAACCCCCTCCTACAAGAAACCTGCATTTCTATTCTGTGATGTTCTTAACTGTGTTTGACAGCATTTTACTTGGTCTCTTTAAATTCAGCTAGCTCCTCAACCCCCTCGTCAAAAAAGGACCATGAGGAGGATTATGCGTGTTAGAGGAAAACCTGACATTTTTTGTAGATATAGATTTTCATAAGAACATAGTTTATGGGCTACAGAGATGTGGCTCGGTGGTTAAATGCACTCGATGCTCTTGCAAGAGAACCCAGGTTCAGTTCCCAGCACCCACATTAGGCACCCTATAATCACTGGTAACTCCAGTTCCTCAGGGAATCCAGTGCCCTTTTCTGGTTCACAATGATTCATGTGTGTACCAGGCTCACACACATGAATCATACATGTGTTCATACACATAAAGAAAATCTAAAAATAAAGATCATGGCTTATTAATTCCATGCCTCTTACTGAGGGCTGTGCTAAGACATCCTCAAAACGTGTTCAGTGTATTACTAGACTGAGCTTTTAATCTGCCATTAAATCTGTCTGAACCAAGGACCTACCTAGATGACCAAATAATCATAGAACATTTTTGAGCCTGCCTATCCTGTGCTTCAAATCAGGAATAAAGCCTGGATTCAAGCCCTAACAGTACATAAACCAGGAGTCATAGTCCCTGTCTGTAATCCCGGCACTGGGGATAGAGAAGCAAGAGGATTAGGAGCATGGAGTTCGGGGCCAGCCTGAGATACAGCTCCCCAAAAGAATAAATGAATGAATGAATGGATGGATGGATGGATGGATGGATGGATGTGCAAACAAAATTGCAGCCTTCCTTCACTATATATGTGGTCAGGGCTGGAGAGATGCTCAATAGTTAAGAGCACTTGCTGCTCTAGCAAAGGACCCATGTATGTTTCCCAGCCCTAACATGGAAGTTTACTTCCTCCTATATCTCCAGTTCCAGAAGATATGACACCCTCTTCTGGCCTCTATAGGTATTGCATGTGAATGGTGCACACTGGTGAACACAGACACAGAAAACAATAGTAAATACAGTTGACTTTTTAAAATGCAGATAAATCTGTTAGGCCAAAATATATGACATGGTAAACCTGATTCCTGGCACATAGTTCCCCACAAAAGTCACTGTTGTGCAGTATTACACTATGCATCATTGGGAGGAGAAAGAGATAAACCACAAGAGTGCAGGAAGGCCCTGACACTTCACAAGTTGGGGGTTTTGAAAGTTATTTTAAGTAAACTTCTCTATTCAAATGTGCATCTCAAACTGATGATACTTATGTGGAAAGGCCCAGCCCACCAAAATAAGCTCATTCATAAGATTTCATTTTGGTAGAAAAATAAATGAATTGAGTACATAAAAGCACATGCATGGTAATGTGTGGTCGTACATGCCTGGAACTCAGCCACTCGGAGGCTGAAGGCTGAGGCAGGACAGCAAGACAAACAGACCAACAACAACAGCACATGAAAGAAAGAAGAGGGAGAGTGGGCCCTGTGTGTGTTTAACATTAAGCCTGCCACTTTGATTATAAGCCCCAAGAGCTTTCCCCTATTCTTGCTGAATGGGCTTGGATTATAATTCTCCCCATTGTCCAAAGTTGGGCCAGTAGGTAAGTGTTCCATGGCTGGCACCTCTGCCTCCCAGACCTGATCAGGCTTGTCAAAAGACTGCCAGGCCCACTTTGCCAACAGCCTGAGACTCTTCCTAAGACATTCTCCCTCACAGAGGCCAAATATACTAAAAGTCTTAAAGTGCCTTTCATCCCTTTGGGTTATTTTTATTTTACCCTAAAAACTATCCTATAATAATTCTCATCTTGTATGAGATTCTTGAATAACTCAAGTAAACGTGAACACTTTAAAAGAAAATATATTATTAAACGCTTGAACTACTTGTCAGCCAACTGCAGTTAACCTCAGTGGTACGCATGGAAATCTCTGTAGATTATATGCGATATGAGGTTGCAGGCCTTAACAGGGGAACTATTCAATTAGATTCACCATGGCAATAAATTTAGGACAAGGACATGCTTAAAGGCCCTTAAGGAACTTAAATGTATTTTACAAAGGAAATGCCCATCTCTAACTTGTTAAATTGTGTTTCATATTGAATATGTTTTTCTCCTAACATAACTATAGGTGGTGTTTGAGAAAATAACCTAAGAGCTAGGGAGACCACCTGATCAGCAGAGTACTTGCTATGCAATCATGAGGACCTGTGTTTGATTCCCAGGCATGGTGGCATGGACGTGTAATCCCAGCACCGAGGAAGCAAAGATAAATACATCCTGAGAAATTCCTGAGCAGCCAGCCCACCTAACAGGTGATCTTTAGGCTAATGAGAGGCCGTGTCTAAAACCTAAAATGGACAGCTTTTCTGAATAACACCCAAAACTGTCCTCTGGCCTCCATAAGGAAGCACATGTGTGCACATATGTAATTACACACACACACACAGAAGAAAACAAGAGAAAATGCTGAGATAACCATTACATACTCACATCCTTTCTGACAACATATATCAACGTAATGTATGAAATATACATTATATCTTATTCCTAAAAGAGTTAGATGCATCAGGAACTCACTCTTAGCTTTAAGCTGATTAATAACCTTTTAAAATTCCTGTCTTTCTGAGATACCTGTTGGGTTTTTGGGTTTTTTTAAGGCTTGTTTGTTTGTTTGTTTGTTTGTTTGTTTTTTGAGGTAGAGGTCACTATGTAACCCCAGCGGGCCTCCCACTCACTATATAGCCAAGGTGGCCTCATTCTTATGGCCATCTTTCTGCCTCAGTATACCGAAGTGATGGGCATGCCCCACCTATCCAGCCAGTTCCATTCTTTCTCTAATGTGAATATCGCTTATGTAATTTGCTAATCGATGAATCACCTAAGACTTCCCTTTGATTTGATTTTTTTTTTAATTTAATACCCGATGGGAGTAATATCCAGGAAACTTGGAATACATCATTCACTGAACAATTTGTGTTAATTGTCTATTTGTACATAACAGATTACTTTAACACCTATCTACTCAGGATGAATCTTTGCTCATTTATGTGCATAGGCCAAAGCCAGTCCTCTCCTGCTGCTGCCCTGGGCCTCAGCTCTGTGCTGGCTCATCACTGGAATGCGCCCTCCCTCTCTGTAAGGTAGGTCTCTGGAATCTCTCAGGGCAAGCAAGAGAGTAATTAGTTGCAACTTTTATGACTTTTCTCAGAGATAACATACCACCATGCCTTTTCCACAAACATCCATCCCACAGTCTAGGGAGTGATTGCACTGGAGCACCAGGAAGCAGCAGCCATAAACTCCAGCTACCCACCCCCAACCCCATTCTGTGAACACGGGCTTAAGATGCTTTGCTTATGTTCTAAAATAAAATTTCATTCATTTCATTAAAATAAGAAAAGACCAAAAAGAAGCCCCCAAAACAGCTAAGGACTGTGGCCCTCTCTCCTGCCACTCCCCTTTTCTTTCTTTCTTTTAAATTAAAAAGTAATAAAATTAAACAAATGACCACTCTGGAAATACACAGAAAAAGGGAAATTAAATAGAAAATCTATCTTCTCAAAGCAGGAGTCATGTGAGGTGTGCAGAAAAACAGGTCTTTGTTCATAGTATCGAGCTAGAAAATCATCTTTCAAAAGGACAAATTTTCTTTTAATTGATAAAGCTCTGAAAAAGCTTGGGGTTGTCATTATCAAGGCAAGAGTTAAGAAAACAACAATGTATTCCATTGCTGGTTCCCGTGATTGATTTAAAGCTTCTTAAAGCAATTTGCTGTTGGTGGAATCTAATTCAGTCAGCAGAGTGCTGTAGGCTTGGCTCCTTATTGATTTAGAATAATCTTATGAAAGAATTTTATGGTTTTCAAAGATAGTGCTAGTCTGAATGAATACAAGTCTTCCCAATGTCAAGTTGCTTTGTGGGCCAATGACAACCACGTGTGGCAGTAAAATTATAGACATGTGTTTGCTGGGAAGAATTCCGGAAAGCATCTAGTTGGAACCCCTTATTGCTTAACTCTCCTGGCTGTAGCCCCTAATGGTTACCCTCGTTCAATTCTTCTTCAGGCTCAATAATTCATAAATCTGTATGAAACAGTTCTCAGTTTATTAAAAACATATCATGCCAAACCCAGATTCCCAGCATCTAAAATAAAAAAGACTCAAATTTTAAACAGTGCACTTGGAAGGAGAAATAAATGAATTGACAGGGCTGTGTGGAAAGGAGTGAGTGCCAGGGTCGGGATCAGATGAAGTCATCCCACAAGGGGATGGCTTACCACATTTGTTCAACACCCATATCAAACAGGAAGGGTATAATGAGGCAGAAGGAAAGGGTCAGTAGTTACTGGAATGGAGGACGTAACCAAGCCCCGGGAGATTTCAGAGGAGAAGAGCTCAAATCTAACACACCAAGATTTACCTTGACAGTTTTGTTTTTGTTTTTTTTTAACATTAAAATTTTAAAATGTCCAACTTCATAGGAGAAAGGCAGAAATGAAAGAAAATTAAGCTAAATTTACTGGAGTCCAGGCTACATGCTGCTCAAAGGTCACTTGAGCAAACAGAGGAAAGTAGGCAAGGAGGGAGCAAGTTTACTCACAGCCCAGCTATCCTAGGCAGATGGAGGGACTCTTCTTCAAATCAATAACATGCAAGAGCTTAGCAGCACAACAGACTTTCACGGGGAAGGTGACAGGGAGAAGGCGCAGCAAGGCTTTCTCATATAGGGCAGAAGTCTCCTCTCTCTGACTGGCACATCCCAACAGACCCAACCTCCTGTTGCTCATTCTTACTTATAAAAGGAACTAAAGACCAAGAAGTGGAATGACAGAAGACATTCTAGATCCTGTCCCTCTAAAAAAGGATCATGTAGGCAGCGCTTCTTTTTGAATGCTGAATGCCAGGCAGAAGGGAGGGAGTACAAGAAGGTTAAAGAAACCATGGGTAACTTTGCAGAACTACAAAGTATAGGTAAAGGGCAGGCCCTAAGGGCTGGAGGCCCTTTTGCAGACATTGAGGAACTTTTCTAACAACAAGGTCTCTGTTATTCAAGGGTAGATCCGCAGCTATGACCAGGTTGCATAAGCAGAGCCCCACCCACAAGGGAAGAGTGACAGCTCTATCCACTCTTAGAGCAACCAAAATAAGACTGACAGCTGCTCTGTGCAAAGAAAAGCTAATCAATCTGAAGGTATTTATCCCAGAAAAGAAACTATTTAGTAAAATGCAGCCTGCTGGTAGGAGAAAAGTCAGACAAGTGTTCCTCACCCCACGCTCAGGACCCAGTCAATAGTGGGGAGGAGACAAAGGGACAGCGTGTCCTGAGAGGCTGCTGAGGGGAGCCTGAGCTCTATCACTCCCTGGACCTCCTCAAACCCCAAGGGTCTAGGGCGTCCTCTGAGCAAACTTAGGGTCTTTTTCCCTAGACATCTATTGCTAGTATTCTTAGACTAGCATATGTTACCCCAAAATATACCTCCTAGAATAAGGCTTATTTTGAGCTAGCTATTCTGAGAAACTGCAGACACAGGAAAAGCTTTTAAGACAGAAGAGAAATAACCTTTCTGCAAGGGAAACCATGCCCCATTTATAAGTGTATCTCCCTCTCAGTAACAGGAAAAGGACCATTACATCTCCAGAGACAGCCATCAATTCAGAATATCACTCCTTGGCCTAGTGCACCCTACCCCCCCAAAGCTGTCCCACTGGTAGGCTTCCACATACCTCTCTTCCTTTCCTTTTTCCTTTTTCCTTTTTTTCCTTTTTCCTTTTTTTCCCTTTTCCCCCTTTTTCCTCTTTCCTCTTTCCTCTTTTTCCTCTTTCCTCTTTCTTTCCTCTTTCTTTCCTCTTTCTTTCCTCTTTCTTTCCTCTTTCTTTCCTCTTTCCTCTTTCTTTCCTCTTTCTTTCCTCTTTCTTTCCTCTTTCTTTCCTCTTTCTTTCCTCTTTCTTTCCTCTTTCTTTCCTCTTTCTTTCCTCTTTCTTTCCTCTTTCTTTCCTCTTTCTTTCCTCTTTCTTTCCTCTTTCTTTCCTCTTTCTTTCCTCTTTCTTTCCTCTTTCTTTCCTCTTTCTTTCCTCTTTCCTTTCCTTTCCTTTCCTTTCCTTTCCTTTCCTTTCCTTTCCTTTCCTTTCCTTTCCTTTCCTTTCCTTTCCTTCCCTTCCCTTCCCTTCCCTTCCCTTCCCTTCCCTTCCCTTCCCTTCCCTTCCCTTCCCTTCCCTTCCCTTCCCTTCCCTTCCCTTTTCCCTTCCCTTCCCTTCCCTTCCCTTCCCTTCCCTTCCCTTCCCTTTCCTTTCCTTTCTTTTCCTTTTCTCTCTCCTCTCTCCCTCTCTCCCTCTCTCTTTCATCTATTTCTTTGTTGAAAAAGTTTTTCAATTAAAAAAATTTTTTACAATATATTCTGATCACACCTTCCCTTCCCCCAGCTCCTCCTCAATCTTTCCCATTTCCCCATCCACCCAACTTCAATGCCCCTCCTTTCTTTACAAACAAAAAGAGGGGAAGGAAACCCACAAGAAACACACACACATACATACACACACACACACCATATGAACACAAAAAGACCTACTGAGACAGAACAACAATAACAACAAAGCCACAGATGCCACTGAGCTTGGTTTGTGTCGACCATCTTCTGTGGGCATGTGGGCTACCCTTCAGTGTGGTTAACATACCCAGTAGGACTCCACTGGAGAAAGTTAATTTTTCTTTTGCAAGTAAATGTCAATTACAAATACTTCTTGGCTAGTAGTGGGAGCTGAAGTCCACTTCCCCTCCTTAGCACTGGGATCCCATCTGGCTTAAACCTGTGCAAGCCCTGTGTATGATGCCATTGTCTCTGGGAGTTCTTATGTGCACCAGCCCTATTGTCTTTCCTTGATGTTAACCATCCCCTCTGGTTCTTAAAATCTTTCTGCCTCCTCTTCTGCGTAGCTCCCTGAGCCCTGAGGGAAGATATTCTATTTATAGATGAATTTTCCAAAAATCTATCAGTCTCTGCACATTGTCCAGTTGTGGGTCTCTAAGTCCATTCCCATCTATTGCAAAAGAAAGGTTCTCTGATCATGGCTGAGCAACTCACTGACCTATGGAATATAGTAAACTCTCAATAGGAGTCATTTTATTGCCACATTCCTCTAGCAGATCAATAGTATTTTGTTTTTCCCTGGACACATGGTCTATATACTTCAGCTCTTGGTCACAGGAGCAGTGTCAGGCATGGGTTCTATCTCATAGAATGAGCCTTAATTCCAGTCAGGGATTGGTTGGTTACTGCAGCAATAGTTGTGCCACTGTTACAGTAGCCTGCCATAGAGGCAGGTCACCGCTGTAGGCAACAGTGTTTATCTTTTTTCTCTGGTTGTGTGCAGTGTTCCATTCAGTACCATGAACACTAGTCAGTAGAAGTGAAGACTTTAGTTAGATACTGGCTCAACCTCTCCATGTTCAACATATGTTAGGGCCATACTGTCAGTTTGTGGAATGCCACCAATAGCCTTGCCAATAGTTTGAAATGTTTGGAGGTTTCTTCAGCCAATAGCTCAACTAGAGATGAAACCATTCCCAGCACTGGTGGTTTCATTTGTGGTGAAAGATGTCTAATTGTAGCATTGTCTCCCTCTGTTATTTGGCGACTCCATTTAGTTTTTTGTTTTTTGTTTTTTCCCCCATACATGAGTATCTTTTAGGAAGCCTCCATGGCGGGAGGCTTCCATTTAACCCTCAAATGGCTCTCCTCCCACATCCTTTTTTCTTGACTGAAGCTCCTGTGGAGCTTAAGCACAAACCCAAGCCTGGCTTCTGAGATTCACTTGTTTTCATTTGGTGCTTGCTACTCAACTTCTGTTTGTCTTTCTCTTGTTTTTATTGTTACATTTGTCTATTTATTCTCGTGTGTGTGTGTGTGTGTGTGTGTGTGTGTGTGTGTGTGAACTCTGTATAGACTTGTCATTTTGGACATTGTAGACATGAGATATGGGATATAAATATGAAAATAAACATAGATATAAATATAAAAGGTCAGATTTCAAACTGTGTTACAAGACCCTCTATGTCTGCCTCCCATATAAACCAGTAGGTTCATGATGCTCCCTCCTAGGGCCAGATTCTGCCCAAGCCATCTGTACTGTGGTCTTTATGAAGTCCCCAGCTATGGATATGGGGAGGCCAAAAAGCATTTTATACCCCATTATAAGTGGATATTCTGACTGGTGTGAGATGGAATCTCAGGGTTGTTTTGATTTGCATTTCTCTGATGATTAAGGATGTTGAACATTTTTTCAGGTGCTTCTCAGCCATTCGGTATTCCTCAGGTGAGAATTCTTTGTTTAGCTCTGAGCCCCATTTTTAATGGGATTATTTGATTTTCTGGAGTCCACCTTCTTGAGTTCTTTATATATATTGGATATTAGTCCCCTATCTGATTTATGATAGGTAAAGATCCTTTCCCAATCTGTTGGTGGCCTTTTTGTCTTATTGACGGTGTCTTTTGCCTTACAGAAGCTTTGCAGTTTCATGAGGTCCCATTTGTCAATCTCGATCTTACAGTACAAGCTATTGCTGTTCTATTCAGGGATTTTTCCCCTGTACCAATATCTTCAAGGCTTTTCCCCACTTTCTCCTCTATAAGTTTCATTGTCTCTGGTTTTATGTGGAGTTCCTTGATCCACTTAGATTTGACCTTAGTACAAGGAGATAGGAATGGATCAATTAGCATTCTTCTACATGATAACCGCCAGTTGTGCCCCCACCATTTGTCGAAATGCTGTCTTTTTTCTACTGGATGGTTTTAGCTCCCTTGTCAAAGATCAAGTGACCATAGGTGTGTGGATTCATTTCTGGGTCTTCAATTCTATTCCACTGGTCTACTTGTCTGTCGATATACCAGTACCATGCAGTTTTGATCACAATTGCTCTGTAGTAAAGCTTTAGGTCAGGCATGGTGATTCCACCAGAGGTTCTTTTATCCTTGTGAAGAGTTTTTGCTATCCTAGGTTTTTTGTTATTCCAGATGAATTTGCAGATTGCTCTTTCTAATTCGTTGAAGAATTGAGTTGGAATTTTGATGGGAATTGAATTGAATCTGTAGATTGCTTTTGGCAAGATAGCCATTTTTACTATATTGATTCTGCCAATTCATGAGCATGGGAGATCTTTCCATCTTCTGAGATCTTTAATTTCTTTCTTCAGAGACTTGAAGGTCTTATCATACAGATCTTTCACTTCCTTAGTTAGAGTCACGCCAAGGTATTTTATATTATTTGTGACTATTGAGAAGGGTGTTGTTTCCCTAATTTCTTTCTCAGCCTGTTTATCCTTTGTGTACAGAAAGGCCATTGACTTGTTTGAGTTAATTTTATATCCAGCTACTTCATTGAAGCTGTTTATCAGGTTTAGGAGTTCTCTAGTAGAATTTTTAGGGTCACTTATATATACTATCATATCATCTGCAAAAAGTGATATTTTGACTTCTTCTTTTCCAATTTGTATCCCCTTGATCTCCTTTTGTTGTCAAATTGCTCTGGCTAGGACTTGGCTAAGATCAAAAATTCAGGTGACAGCAGATGCTGGGGAGGATGTGGAGAAAGAGGAACACTCCTCCATTGTTGGTGGGATTGCAAGCTTGTACAACCACTCTGGAAATCAGTCTGGGCATATATCCAGAATATGTTCCAACTAGTAAGAAAGACACATGCTCCACTATGTTCATAGCAGCCTTATTTATAATAGCCAGAAGCTGGAAAGAACCCAGATGCCCCTCAACAGAGGGATGGATAAAAAAAATGTGGTACATTTACACAATGGAGTAATACTCAGCTATTAAAAAGAATGAATTTATGAAATTCCTAGGCAAATGGTTGGACCTGGAGGGCATCATCCTGAGTGAGGTAACCCAATCACAAAAGAACTCACACAATATGTACTCACTGATAAGTGGATATTAGCCCAGAAATTTAGAATATCCAAGATATAAGATACAATTTGCAAAACACATGAAACTCAAGAACGAAGACCAAAGTGTGGACACTTTGCCCCTTCTTAGAATTGGGAACAAAACACCCATGGAAGGAGTTACAGAGACAAAGTTTGGAGCTGAGACAAAAGGATGGACCATCTAGAGACTGCCATATCCAGGGATCCATCCCATAATCAGCCTCCAAACGCTGACATCATTGCATACACTAGCAAGAGTTTGCTGAAAGGACCCTGATATAGCTGTCTCTTGTGAGACTAGGCCGGGGCCTAGCAAACACAGAAGTGGATGCTCATAGTCAGCTATTGAATGGATCACAGGGTCCCCAATGGAGGAGCTAGAGAAAGTACCCAAGGAGCTAAAGGGATCTGCAACCCTATAGGTGGAACCACATTATGAACTAAACAGTACCCCGGAGCTCTTGACTCTAGTTGCATATGAATCAAAAGATGGCCTAGTTGGCCATCACTGGAAAGAGAGGCCCATTGTACATGCAAACTTTATATGCCTCAGTACAGGGAGGGGAACGCCAGGGCCAAAAAGTGGGAGTGGGTGGGTAGGGGAGTGTGGGGGGGAGGGTATGGGGGACTTTTGGGATAGCATTGGAAATGTAAATGAGGAAAATACCTAATAAAAATTAAAAAAATAAGTGGATATTCTTGGCTATGTGCAATTTATTTCTGAATATTGCCTTGTGTGAACGTCACATCAGCTCTCTGCGTGCACCACCAACTTTTTCCAGCATCTTGTCTTTTTGCACTCTAACACTGCCTTCTGCACATGTGGCCAGCCTACCTTCCTTCCTGACTCTGCTCGCCAACTGTCCCAAAATGTCCTCTCTGTTTGTCTCCCTCCTCTCTGGGTTCTCCCTCATCTCATTCCCACCAAACCCTTCCAAGTGTCTGCCCTCTCTCCCCCTGTTTTTGATCTGCCACAGATGCACATGTTCTCCTTCTCCACATACAAGCAAGGCCTCTGAGGCTGAGCACTGGAAGGTCTCATGATTGCCTCCTCACAAGGGACATGGAATGCACTGCGTTGCGACACTTGGAAGCAGCACAAGATGCCTTTGCTCAATGAATATTGCCCAAGACTGGTTCCCCTGTCAGGCTGTCGCCTGGTACTGTGGGACACATTAGAGGGTGAATGGACTGGAGCCCCGACCTTCTCCTGAGGGGCACAGAACACAAATGGGTAATTACCAAGTGTAATGACAACTGGAGTGGAACAGCGCAGGTCAGCGTAAGGAGGATGTAATAAGCTGATCTGATCTCTGGGGACAGAGCTGCCTTAGCACTGTGTCCTGCCCGATAAGGACTTCATAAATAAAGGAGTGAACACAGCTGAGGAGTAAGACATTAGGTTGACTCATACCAACCGACTGCATGTTATTAAGGAAATACACATGAACAGTAGAGAGGGAAGGAAAGTTATAAACCGACTGAAAGCCACAGGAATGATTTGGATGAAATTCACTTCAGAAATCATACAAACAAATTCCTAACTACCAAATAACCTCTGAGAACAGTGCCAATGTGGCCCAGCACCACCATCTGCCATGCTATCAGCACCACCACTTAAACCAGTACCAGCATCACTAGCTACACTAGCATCAACAACAACATCAACAGTACTACCACCAATAACAATGCTGATACCACTCTCACCACTGCCATCACCAACTATGGAACAGCAGCAGCGACCACTGCCTACCTGTTCCCACAGGTGTTATGCACCACTCCTTAGAAGCTCCTGGACTCTGAGTAAGGGCTTTCAGTTTGAAGGCATTTTTACCCATGATGCCCACTTTTAGACAGAACTCAGTGCCCTTCAGCAAACACAGCACTGTTGCACACAGTCTGTAGGTGCTATGGAGAACATTCTAAGTGTTGGCATCAGTACATTCCAAACCTATGACATCCCATAGGCAACAGCTCAACCTGCAGATCAGTTGCCAACACAATAGGCACCATGCTCCCAGCATTCACTTGGGTCACCTCCCCCCAACCCTAACCTTTACTTGTGTAACGTCCTTTTCCATATAAATAAGGCGAACACCCCTTCCTCACTCTCTCTTTCCCCTCTTCTCTCTCTCTCTCTCTCTCTCTCTCTCTCTGCTACTACTTTCTCTCTCCCTTCCAATCAAACCTCTTCCATGTGGAACTGCTTTGGCCTAGTGTGCTGTTGAGATTCGACCTGCCATTCTAACACATTACTAAGGACAAGAGTGTCCACGTGAGAAGCACAGATAGAAGCATGCATGGTGTTCCCCTAGGCTCTCCGACAGACCCAACATGAGGCACAAGGTACCTGTTCCTTTGCAGCAACCAAGAGGCCAGACTGTGGAACTTTGTGACTAAAATCAGCATCCTAAACGAAGGCTGTCAACAATGCCACGTCCAGGCATTTGCCTCAGCTCATGTCCTAAGACATGAAGTGATTCTGTTAGCTTACTCTTGCCATAAATAAGACAGTGTTGCTTCTGCCCACACCATGCCCTTCAAACATGACCTACTAGAGAAAAAGAAATCACTGAGAAAGAATCAAAGGGTCAAAACTAGAAACAAGGAAAAATGTTAGCTAATTTCTTTTTATTTTATGTGTATAATACTTTGCCTGCATCTATATATGTGCAGTGCATGCATGTCCAGTGCCTCTGAACTCCAAGAGAGAGCATCAGACACCCTAGAACTGGAGTTATAGATGGGAGTGAACCACCATCTGAGTGCTGGGAATCAAATTGGGGTCCTCTGCAAGGGCAGCAAGTATTTTTAACTGCTGAGATGTCTCTCCAGCCAAGGGAGGAAGAAAAAAAATCAATGCTGGTTTTTTTTCTTTGTCATAAACATCATAAAGTAAAAATTTTACCCTAACTACAACACACACACAAAATGCAAACATGGAGAAAGCAAGAGTTCAGTGTAGTGGAGATGTTTAAATACTGGAGAAAGGGACAGAGCAGTTGTGAGATGAGTGTTGTGGTCAGACCACTGGAACTCACATCCAGATGCCACCAACTCTTGATTTACTGGACATTCATTCTCTCAGCCTCATTTTTTTGTTCTGTAAAATGGGACTACTAAAACACTCATAGAAACATTTCAAGGTTGTATATATTTTAGTAAAATAACATGAGTTTTATCTTTTATCTCTATTATTTCAGGGGGAGGGAAAACTAGAGAGTAGATCTCACTCCGTAGCCAACACTGGTCTCAAACTCTTGCCCCAGCCTCTGAGGTATTGCAGGACTGAGCCTCCACCCCCAGGTCAAGATAATCCATATAAAAAAAACTTTCCTGAAATATCTGGAACCCTCAGAAGTGGAAAAAACAATGTAGGCAGTGTGGTAGAAAGAAAAAAAATCAAGGAAGAAAAGGTCCTCACATAAGACACAAGAAAGAGTATAAAAATACATCTCCATTAGAGGAATAAATTATAATTTCTAGAAGCAAACATATTCATGACCTAGGGATATAGCTCACTGGTAGAGAGTCTGCCTGCTGAGAAGGTAAATAAGGATTTGGGTTCAAGTCTCTGTACCAAAAATAACAACAATTTTAATGTACAAATGCATCTAGATTTTTTTTTTTTTGGCAGCCTTAAGGACTGAGCATAAATGCCTTGCAAGTGCCTTGCAAATGCTCTGCCACTGAGGAACACTTGGGGCTGTTTACTATCACTTTACCTTAAGGCAAGGGTCCTCTAAGTTGTCCAGGCTGGCCTGGAACATATGTTCTTCCTCCTTCACTCTCCCCTCACAGAAGCTAGGATGACAGGAATGTACAACAAGACCCTGCCCAGATGGAAAGTTGTCAACAAAAAATTTCAAATGGTTTTTCAAAAGAAAGAGAACAAAAATGGACGGGGAATCCCGGTAAACCTCTGCTTCCCAGAGCTTTTCTGTCTCCACCCATCCTTTACTGAAGGAATTGGGTGTACACGGTACTATGACCACTCAGCTGGAAGACACTTCCCCAGATGTGCAACTGCTCCAGCCACAGCAACTTCCCTGCTACGAAACACTGTACCCTCAAACTGTGAACCAACACTAACTAAACACTTTTCTTATCTGTGTGCAGAACTCCAGTCTCCTTATTACAGAGAAGAAAATCACATTGAAGGACTGTACACAACACCCTCATGTTAAATGCTAAAAGGACACTGTTCTGGGTTATCTACCTTACTAACCTTGCTACTAGACAGGTCTCTCTCCATCTCTAGCATAAGGAATTCAGAGCCTGTCCTGTTCATGAGTGTGCTTCCCGATCTCCACCCAATTCCCATTGTGTCACCAGCAGCTGACACAAAGCCAGCTGGCTTCCAACTGAACCACTTTAAACCCAGCCTGCACCACATTGCCAAGGTCTACAGGAAACCTCCAGGCCTGCAAAAACAGCCATCCCTGTAAGCCCCTGGCTCCTGGAACTCCCACTGCCAGCCAAACAGTCTACACCCATCAGTCTGTGGCTGGTCTCTCTCTGCAGTCACCAAACAACGTTCCTATTCCAGGGCTCTCTCAGGAGCCATGAGACATAAACCAGAAGGTGCAGAGAGACCAATGTGTATCACCGACTTCTGTGACCTCCAGCATCTTTTGTGTCACTTACCTGAGCCTTATGGGGGTTATTTTTAGGGAAATACTTAGAAAAGTTACTAGTTTTTCAAAGGTTAAGGGGGGGGGCGGGGAGGGTATATTCAGGAGTGTTACAAGACTCTAAAGGGATTAATGGGTTATTAAAGCAAAAGGCTCTCTATTAAGTTCAAACTGGGCATAAGGGCACCAAGTGCTGAGGGCACCACCTTCTGTGTTCTCATGCCAAAACCAAGGACTTCCACTGTCTGACTAGGACACTAGGGCCACTGGCAAATATGGACGTTATGTGGTGACTATGGCCTTATGAGAAAGCTTGCGTCCTCAAAAAGGAACGTTGCCTCACTGCCCAGTCCTCAGAGCAGGACCACTCCAAACTGGCCAGACTCCCCTGTGACCCTTCCTCTCCCCTTCTTTCTCTCCCCTTCCTGTTCTCCCTCCTCCTCTTCCTCCTCCTCTCCCTCCTTTTTCCTCTCTCTGTCTCTCTCTGTCTCTCTCTTTCTTTCTCTCATTTACTCAGTGTCCTACTTTTCCAGCATATACATACAACTGGCCACTTTCCAAAAGTCCATTTTTCTTGCTGGAAAATCTAAATCTTAGCACTATACATAATACTGTAAGCTGTTTCCCTACGACTGCCAGCTTCATTGCTCATTTAGAGAAAGTGGAGATTATGGATATCCACATTTGAAAAGCCACAGTTGGTACAGCTTGTCTTGCCCAAAAGTCACACGCCTCAGATGTAGTCCCTCGTGCTGTCGAATTGAGATGTGGGGATGAATGAGAGGTATGTGAAGCATAGAATGGCCCCTCCGTGGTACTCTGATGCCACCATGAGACCATCTCTCTCTGTGTGGCTCTCTGGATACACAACAAACCATTACTTCCCTCTGGAGGGCTGAGTGTAGGGTGTCGTGTGGAAGCAGAGAGACAGGAACCTAACCTGATAAGTTCTTCCTTTTTGAATTTCCCAGCCTCCAGATCTCTGAGAGAATACGCTGATGTGCTTTATAAATTACCTTGTCTGTAGTATTGTGTCCTACTGACACAAAATGGAAACACTCTTCTGATAGTGTTTCTAACAAAAGCAATGTGTTGTTTAATGATGTGACTAGTTCAGCTTATACCTAAAGCAGAGGACCCAAGTCCTGAGTACTGACTTAGTTTCTTTTACTGCTGCTGTGATAAAATAGTGTAACAAAAGCAGCTTAAAAGAAAAGGGTTTTGTTTGGGGTTTAGCTCAAAGCTCCAGGTGACAGTTTATCATGGTGGGGAAGGCACAGCATAGGAGCTTGAAGCCACCAGTCACATGATATCCATAGTCAGAAACAGACACATGCCTAGTGCTCAGTTCACTTTCTCCATTTTATATAAACCAGGATCCCCTTCTAGGCAATGGTGTCACCGACAGTGGTTGGGTTGTCCTGCCTCAATAAACCTATCAGAAATAATCTCCAGCAGTCATGCCCACAGGCCCATTTCCAAGGCGATTCTAATTTCTGTTAAGTTGACAATTTATAATAATGATCACAGGACTTAATAATTTTGTTTTTATTGCCTCCCTCAGGATATAAGGGGAAAGAGTGTTTCATCTTCAGGACCCACAAGGTAGAAAAGAAAACCATTCTCAAAACATGTCCTCTAATCTCACAGGTATACCGTAGTGTGTAGTGTGTGTGTGTGTGTGTGTGTGTGTGTGTGTGTAAGCATGTATGTGCACACGTGTACACATATATATAAAATAAGAAAGAAACTGAGACAAGGAGACAAGAGACAGAGAGAGGAATCACTCAAGTGCAGTAGTTTCCAGCTGAATTCTTTGAATAAAAGCAAACCAAGCTTAAATGGTACTGCTCTCTGACAGATCATTAAATGATCTCAAAGAAGAAGATCAGTAAGTGACTTTCTTGGCACATAGCCCAAAAGGAATTCAAAGGTTTTTTTTTTTTTTTAATTCTCTCATCTATTTACTTATATAAAAATATTTCTTGTTGTAAGCATTTAAATGAAAAATCTGGATAGCCATAATTGAAACCAGATTCATCCCAACACTAAATAGTGTTCACCACTGACACATGAACTGATTTTTATTATGTATTTGTCTTATAAGAAAACACATCAGTGGCTGTTCACCTTCAATAATCATAGCTAGAATTTAAAAAAAAACTGTACTTGTTACAATGTAGCTATTCTCAGTGTATCACACACACAACCTCTTAACAGTTAAGTCAGGTTCATATTACTTTTAATCTCCATTTTAGGAGCAACTATACCTAAAGCTTGGCTTTGAACTATTTATTTCAGCTCCTGAATCTGTACAATATGACCTCAATACATTTCAACAAACAATAGTACTGTTTTTAAAGTTGTTTATTCAAAAAGGTCCATAATTAATATGGCAATGATTTATTAATTATTGCCCCCAAACATGGCAATTCTAAAAATTGTACTAATTTATTTCCAGATTTTATTTTACTTATTTTATTTTATTTTGAGACAGGATCTCACTATATAGCTTAGGCTGGCCTTGAACCTGAACCAGCCTTTCTCTGACTTGCTGTTTCCAGACAAGTCTAGATGATGACAGATCTGATATGGCCAAGCTTGATCCAATGATGAACTTGAGGTCTGTGACTGAGTGTGGAAGACAGGTACCTGGAGGCACACAAGTATCTTCTGCTGGGGTTGTTATTCCTCTGCCTCCTAATACCACATGGTCTCCTCTACCATGCCAGCTGACACACCTGAGGCCTCTGAAACCATGAGCCAAACAGACTTCCCTGCTTGAAACTGTTTCCTCCTGTGTTTGCCACAGTGATGAGAAGCCTCATCTAGCACACCATTACATCCACAAGTACGTGACAAGCACACAGAAAAGAGCCTAGGAGAATCCACAAGGACAGGAAAGGCAGACATGTCTGAGATCTCTAATGAACATCAGAGACCACTGTGCAGATTCATTTTCAGATTACAGAGTCCTCAGAATGGTACTTTTTCTCTTAAGATATACACCCTTGGTTAAAAAAGCTACTCAGCTGTAATTCTAAAAAGAAGGAGTCTCAGCCCCCATACTTCCTGCAGTTAAAGGGCAGAAAGATGGGAGATTCCTTCCCTAGCAATGTTGCATATGAACCCTCCTGAGACTTCCAAACAAGCAAATAAAACATAAGGGGACTACGAGAGAAACTGCTGAGCAAAAACATGGTGGTCCTTCTAGCTCATGGCCTTGCAGGCACTGAAACCCAGGAACACAGCACAAGGACCACCCAAGGTGGCAGTCAGAAAGATTCTCCTGTCCCTGACAGTTAGCTGGCACTGGAATCATTGTCAGGGCCCTGTGAGGAAGTGTCACTGTTCTAAGCATTGATGTTGGCTAGGAGAGAAATAAACCTTTTGAGAATTTATAAGCACACTGTCCAGGACAGGTTTTACTATTGCAATCCATACTACTGTGTTCTTTCTACAAAACACTTCATGTACATCTGAGTTACTCCTGGGTGTTACATTATCCCCAGGGAAAAGACATGCACAGAGATCACGCAGCCCAGACATCTAAGCATCCACACCAGGCCCACAGACAGATGAGCTCAGCACTAAGAAACAAACCCAAAGGAGACAGCAGACCAAGAATCTACAGATTAAAAACAAACAGACAGGCAGCAGAACCAGTCCCACAAATGAAGGATTTACAGAGTTAAAACAAACAGAGGGCAGAATCAGACCCACAAATTAGACCAGAATTATCTAAAACACAAAGACAAACTGTCAAATTTTACCAATTCTAAAACTCCACCAACTTTCCAATGTGCCATGTTCCTACTTATAAGGAAAAAAAATCTGGAATTACAGTTGGAAGCTGCACCCCAATTTCAGAGAAGCCAAGATGTGGGGAAGAAATGACAGGCAGTTAGTTTGTAAGCTGGTTTGTGTATGATGCAGATTTGCCAAATGCTGGGAAATCTCCATGGAGTCTTTCTAGATCTGAGCACTGGTCATAATTCTTACAAAGCAGAGGGGCAAGACTGAAGCTATATTTATTGAACATGGAGGATATGGAGCAGGGCTGAGGCCATGGTAATGTACCACACTGCCAAAATCTTTGGACCCACTTGTTGATCTTGCGGGAAAGCAATGATATGACCCCAACCTCATAGTTTAAACATTCCACAACTTAGATCCAAACACTTTCTCCTCATATCTTTAAAAGTTATCCAAGTCCCAGGCATGGAATCAGAGGCAGGAGGATCTCTATGAGTTCAGTCAACCCAAGGGACCTGGTGAGACCCTGTCTTAAAAAAAAAAAAATAAGTCTAGACCATAATCCATGGGCCAGATTGGTGGGCCTCTTTGTAGGACATTTATCGTGTGTTTCTCCAGTAAACATGGCACCAGGCAAGCCAGTATGTGTGCTTGTATATATAATTAATATTCTCCCTCTCTATTATGTTTAAAGAATTGACAAAAAAGTATGAAAAGAAAAAAGTCTAAGTAGATCTGAATTAAAAACAACAAAGTCTTTCAAGAATAACTAATAAAAATAAGGGGTGTGCAAGTAAAGTATAAAATCCACAGACAGAATTATGGACAGCACAAAGACAGACGGTGAGGGAACTGATAGAGTCACCTGGGACATAAAAACAACAGACAAAGAGATTGACTATGAAAGCGGATAAGTAGGGATAGAGGAAAACGAGAAAGTCAGTACATTTAGCAGGAGACCCAGACGGGAAAGGGAGACACACTGAAGCAAAACAGAACTGAATTTCCAGATGGGAAAGCGCCCAGTCCCCAAGGTTGTGACTCTTAACACACCCCAAGCACAATGAGCAAAAGAAACCTACACACATCTAACCTTTGAAGATGAACATACGCAAAGACCAGAAACCAAAACAAGGCCTTAAAAAGGAGCCAGGGATAGGCTAGAAAGATGGCTCAGTCAGTAGAATGGTTAGCCTGCAGTCCTGAGGACATAAGTTCTGATCCCAGTACCTGCATAGAAAACTAAGCATGACCATACAGCATGAAGAGCAGGCAGCACTGCTGGGCTTTCCATCTGCCACCCCAGTTCTGGGCTTAGGGAGAGACCCTGTCATAAGGGAATAAGGCACGGAAAGATAGAGCAAGAGATACCCAGGATCCTTCTCTGGCCTCCATGTGTGTGCAGGTGCACACACACGCACACACGCACACACACACACACACACACACACACACCACTATCTTACGTACAGAAAAAAACATAACCTAGTCTGTGTACACAGACAACAAACATATAAAGGAAGGCTGCAAAAATGCTGCCTATGACAGGAAAACCCGGGAATTCAATTTTCTTTCCGCTGTTCTTGATAACAGGTGACAGATATGCTCTGCAGTCTATATAGCATCACACAGAGAAGTATAGAGAATTATAGTGATGTGCTGCGAAGCACATCACTCCCACTACTGTGATGTTGCAGGGAGGGTACCATGGGAGAAGGGCATTCAATGCAGTAAAAGAAAAAAAATCCAATTTTTAAATTTCTACTCAAAATTCAACTTTATGGGGAAAAGGTACATAAAAATGAAACTAGTATCGTTCAGGCTGCCTTACTACAAACAATCTAAAATTCAGTATGAAAACTCTCTGCCAAGTCCTTAATGCAGCTATGTCTTGTTCTGAATTATCAGATCATCATGTAATAAAGGCAGAATTGAGGAACACCAGTGAATAATCATGTTTATAAAATGCTGTACCAGATAAATGTGCCACAAGCTATATAACTTATTTCTTGTTCAAAATTAATTATGCATTCTAAAGAGACAAAACGCTTCAGCAATAAAGGCTCTATCATTACAGGAAAGCTGTTCACTATGCTGACTACTTCACCGTCATCATCTGCCACAGAACTCAGGTTTCCAAAAATAGATCTGAGGGTCATTACTGGGCCGATTTCCAGTGAGAAAACAATGTCACTTAAAATGTAAAATATTAAGTCTATTATTCAAGTTCAAAGGTTTGGCTTTGCCTTCTGGGACATACATCAGAAAAGTGCCTGTGACCCCCAGGCAGGCTACCTACTGGAAGGAAACTTCCATCCTGGCTCTTTGTGACGTTTTTAAGACCTAAAACTTTATAGATATAGAGACCCACCTCAGCTCAGAATTCCACAGCTCAACTGAGTATGCTGCCAAGTTCTCAGTCTGAGCAGAATCTAAATACACACAGGATGTTCTGGGACATCCAACTCTCCTCTGGAAACAATGCAGGCACAGGGGACACCACCCATCCCCATGGCCTCTGAGACAGAGCTGTAGAGAACCAAAGTGGGGGAGGGAAGGAAGCAGGTCTCAGGGAAGCACCCAGAGCTCCCCTCAATAGCTAATGTTTTTAAGACAAAAAAAAAAAAAAGTAAAAATCAGCTTTAAGGATGCTCGGGACATTTACAAATCGAATTTACTGTTAGTAATGGATTCGCTCCATCTCGGTCTGAAAACAGCGTCCTTAGACTTTTAATAAAGTCTTCTCCATTCCCCAAGACATAAGTAAGGCACACAGCCAAGACAAGCACACTAGCAGAGGCACCCACAGACCTTGCTCCTGCAGGGGGCAATCAAGCCCAGACTCCATCCTGCTGTTCTAGAACTCTCCCTGTCCTCTCCCACACTCATCACCAGCCTTATAACCAAACCTGACACACTGCTCACCTATCCTGTAACCACCTCAGCATTCCTGCCCCAGGTTAAATCCCGGGCATGCCAGCATGGTGCTTGTGAGCCGCAGGAAGAATATTCCTTGGGTTGGAAGAACACTCCTAAAAACAGAGAAAGAGAAGGCAGAAAGGCAGCAGCCTCAACACAACCTTCCTGGCCTGTTCAGGTGGGGACTCTAACTATGTAGAGAGGCTGCTGAGAAGGTTTTCTGAGCAAGCATGAAGTCCTGAGTTCAATTGCAGTACTTATGTAAAAAGCTGGGGATGTGCTGGTAAGGCCAGTGCTGAGAGGTGGAGACAGGAAGGTTCCCTGAGGTTTGTTAGTTAAATAAACCAGTCCAGGGAGAGACTGTCTTAAATAGTAAGATGGGAAGCAATGAGAGACATACTTGGCTTCAACCACAAGCCCCCACATACATGTTCACACACACAGGCACACACACACACACACACACACACACACACAGAGAGTAAACGTACTCAGAAAAAGATCATCCCTTTAAAATACTTGGCCTGTATAACTTCGGTGTATCATAGATGCAGTTAGAAGATAATGAATTCTGCAACAAGACAGCCAGCAACCTTCTCCTGAACCTCACAGGAGGCTCTGCTGGGCACAGCAGGGGCACAGCTCCCTGCTGGGTTCTGATTAGACAGAGAGCAGTTTCGGTGCAATTAACCCACCCGACTGTCAAAGCACAGTGAAGAAACCATCACACACGGTGCATAATGGCACAGAAGCGGTACACAAGGAAAGATTTAGCCTGTGAACGATAGGGGCTGTATGGTTCACGCAAAGGAAGAAAAGCGGGAAAAGAAAGAAACAGCATTGCTCTTGGCTGCTTTTCGAAATTTGCTGAGGCTTTGCATATGGCTAAGGCACCCCAGATCACAGGCAGGATGCTTGGGAACACGGGGAACCAGACGCCCCTGTCTGTTTCAAATATTAAGAAAGAAGGTTTGGGGGTTTTGTTTGGCTTTCTTTTGTTTTCCAGCTTGCATCTATAGTTGCTATGGCGGCAAATGTCAATCTCCTGAGACAGAAAAGGGGGAGAAAAGATTGTAGACTAGAAGTCTACAGCAGAACCCAGACTGGCCACACAACATAAGTTTGTTTTGTTACTCTAACTGTAAGAGCCCTTTTAGAGAGGAGGAAACTTTGTTAAGATGCTAGAGAGGTCTTCACAAGACTATTAAAGCTCAGGGTTGAAATTCCAAAGTATAAAATAAATGACAATGTGTGTCCCTTTGAGTGCCAGGCTTTGCTTCTGGACCCAGTGGCCTGCTCAGCTATGACAAGGCATGAGAACCAAAGGACAAAAGAAACAGTGCCAGATGTTGGCAATGCCGGGTTCATGGAAAGGAGCAACTGGCAGCAAGGCCACACTTAGGATGGGCATCCAAGCCTAGAAAATGGGGAGGAGGGGGCCTGGCAGGGGCAGGCCAGCTTGCTGCAGTAGTGTCTGCTAGACAGTGTTGAACAGGACATTTATGATATGGACAGGGCAGGAGTGTAGAGTTAGGAGGAGTTCAGTGTTTGCAGCCTGGGATGAGCCATACGTGCCAGCCATCAATCAGGAACCACATCAGGGGAGCCACTCCTGTACCATCTCAGGACACTTGAACTGGGTACTACTTGTAAGTACAGTCCCTGGAACAAGCCCACAAATGTGAAGGTCTGCAGAGCTCTACTTTACACCAGTTCTAGCTCTACCAACACAGCAAATGCACACCCTCAGCGACACACTCTGCCCTTGGCTTACTAGAAGATGGCCATAGGTATGTTCCAGAACTCTGCCTGTCTTTCCTTCAGCAAAGTCACCTCAGTGGGCTTTTCGATGGTTTCCACTATTGCTGTTGTTTTGGGGTGGAAGTTGGAAGGGCATGATCTCCTTATGAAACTCAGATGGCTTAAAAAGCCCAAACCCTCTTGCCTCAGCCTCAAGATAGCTTCCTGCAGGACCTTTTCCTCCCAGTGGTAGAAATGCCATCTCTGCCATTGTCACTGGCCTGAGGTGTTGGCCCTGGTCCCGGTAAACAGTTCACAACTATCCTCCCCAAGTGCCTAATTTGAATGCACCAGCACTGTCTGGTGACAATGTCTCCTATTACTGAATTCCTTAAGGAAGCTCTCCACACATATGAGAAGTGGGGGCACTAGAAATGAAGAAGTGTATGCAATACAGAATTC
>NT_166305.2:5260792-5343242 GCF_000001635.26 Mus musculus
TGTAGATCAGGCTTGCCTTGAACTCACAGAGATCTACCTGCCTCTGGCTTCAAAATGCTGGGATTAAAACTATATGCCACTATGCTCGGTTATTGTATCAATTATATTTTAAATGAATAAAAGTTAAAAATCAAAAGAAAGTTGAAAATCACTGGTGTGATATACTTTTGTGTAAATGTACAATTCAATCTTAGAGCATATTCTAATATTCAATTTTAATTTTACTTGTGGTCTTTTTTCAGTGTTTGGTTTGTTTGTTTGTTTGTTTGTTTATTATGTATACACTATTCTGCCTGCATATACACCTACAGACCAGAAGAGGACACCAGATCTCATTATAGAGGGCTATGAGCAACCACGTGATCGCTGGGAATTGAACTCAGGACCTCTGGAAGAACAGCCAGTGCTCTCAACTGCTGAGCCATCTCTCCAGCCCATTTGTAATATTTTTTATTTAACTGAAATAATAATTTTTAGGGTACAGTTTGATAACTTGCTATATGCTAAACTGTTATTTTGAAGTTCAAATAATCCAAAATCTAGACTCTGCCAATATCCTTAAAATAGCAGATAAAAATAAACCTACTTGGGTACCATTTTAGAGTTCCAAGTTTTGTCCTTTCTAAGTAACCACAGGCGTGTTTTTATTTGAAAGAAGTATGGCTTCCAGAGTTTACTTTTACTAAGAGGAAGTTCAAAGTTGAGGAATAAGCAGGAGAGATGTCTGAGCAGATAGCAGTAGATGAGAGCCCAATTCGGTTCACAGGACAGATGTGTTGAGGTTTGGTCTTGCTATGTACTGTAAGTATGGGGAAGGGGTGTTGGGGGAAAGACCTGGAGTCCATACACACACAGAACCAAGTGATGCTATGTGACCTCAAGTTATTCCTGACTGGTAAATAAAGATGCCAACAACCAATAGCTGGGCAGAAGAGACATAGATGTGGTTTAGGATTCCTGGGCTTTGGGAGGTTGGACAGACCATGACAGGGAGAAGAAGGTGAAGGAGGAGGAGGAAGATGCCATGGGTTAGGAGTCAATAGAACATGGCCCTAAGGGCTGGCCAATTGGAGTTAAGAGCAGCCCAGATGAAACACTGTAAGTAATAACTTGGGGTTATTGATAGTAAAGTAGATTCTAATAGCATGGAGGATAGATATCTGTCCAGATCTTGTGCTGTTTAAGGCTTATTGTAAATATAAAGGTTTTGTATGTGTCTTTTATCCAGAAACTGAATGTTCAAAGGTGATGATGTATAAACCCTGCGTCGGGATTAAAAACTTCAACAACACAGATGCTGGGCAGTGCACAACTTCTGTAGTAACTACAGCTCCTGAGTATAATGCACCTTCCAAGAGCATGCATACACACATACACACACACACACACACGAACATGAACATGAACATGAACATGTACCTATAACTAAAATATACATATATGTATGTAACAACTAATGAAAAAAGGCCACGAATTTGAAAAAGGGCAAAAAGGAGTGGGAGGATTTGCAGGGAGAAGGAAGAGAGAAATGGTGTGCTTATATGATAATCTCAAAAAAGAAATACTTTTTAAAATTATTTTTTAATCTATGAAAAGAACAGGTGACCAGCAAATTACTGCTGGTTTTGCTTCTAATTTGCTTCTAATTATGCAGAAGGCTTTACATTTTCATCTGTAGGTATGAAGCCAGATGTGATTTGCTGAGTATGCCTCAACCTTAACTCATGCCTCCTTTGCTAAGTATGGTAACTTTGAAAGTTGAACACTACATGAAGTTTTTAAAAAATTAATATCAAATTCAAAATTGCAAGATGCTTTCATTTTCAAAATTATGCAGTTTTCTCTCTTCACAATACCCAGAAGGTTCAAACTACATGAAGTTTAAAAAAGAATTAATATCAAATTCAAAAATGCTTTCATTTTCAAAATTATGCAATTTTCTCTCTTCACAATACCCATACTTGGGAAAACTGGATTCAATGATTTCTAAGGTATTGTGAAATTAAAAATAAAGGTGAAAGTAGTATTTGCTTAAGTATAGCTACTCTAAGTCACTTTGGTCTAACTCACTGGTTACTGAAGACCAGAGTTTCAACATGAAAACACAAAAATAAAATATTGAATATGAAAATTAAAGATTCACTTAAAGGTCTTAGGTACAGGAAGGCCCGGCAGAGTAACACTGCACTACTTCAGCAAGCCCCCTGGGTGCCTGACAAACACAGGATGAATCTGCAGTCACATGGCTAACAGCAGTGTAACTGGCACCTGCTTCCCAAACCCTCACTTAACTGAGCAAATCTGTCACTTCTAAACATAGCAGTCTGTGCTCACAGACACAATGAACACATGGCTAATTTTCTTTAAGGAAAGGCCATGTTCCAGTTGGGAAGGAGAACTCTGGGTTTTCATCGGGAAAGCTGACATATGACAAGAATGGCCCAATGCAAATCTAGCCTGACCATTTGTGACCAGGTACAATAGCCTTCAGCCTCCTGACCCTCACTTCTGCCTTTGCAAAGAGACTCTCCTACCTATTAACATCCTTGAACCAGCTAAGTACTGAATACAGCATCTAAACTCTTGTCCCTGGGCCTCAGCAGTGACTACTGGCCAGAGTTTACTCCTGGCCTTACCTCTTAGTAAGAGGAAGGCCAGGAGGATCACCTCATCAAAGCCAGCCTTGGTTACAGAGCAAGTCTGGGGCCAACCTGAGTGGCTGAAGACCTTGTCTCAAAAAATTAATTCTATTTTACCTTAGTGTTCCTCTGAGAGTTGGATGTCTTCAAGTTTTTGCTTACTCCTCTCCAGTCTTACTGCACCTCTTACAACTATGTTCCTTTACTAATACTGGCCACTGTAACTGAAAGCTCCATCCTTCTCCACTAAGATTAGACTGTGGGTCCTAGAAGTCAAGACCCTTGTTCTATTCAAACAGCAATTCACAGAAACCTAGCCTGGCACACAGTAGATATGATGATCTGAACTCAGATTAGTGCAAAGGCTAATACTGTTGACTTTCAATAAATGTGCAATTTCCTAGCTCAACTATCTTAATACATTACTTTAAAATTTGAAAGCAACTTATTTGCTTGTGTGTTTAGAAAAAGGCTTTCACTACCTAGCCCAGGCTGGTCATAGACTTGTAGTCTTCCTGCATAAACGCTGAAGCTAGGACAATTTTTAAAACTTACCAATATAATGAAAAATAAATCTTTAATACCAAGACTGGGATGGTGAGACGGGTCAGCAGGTAGGATCACTGCTCATAGTGCTGGAGAAATAGTTCAGTGGTTAAGAGTGCTTGCAGCTTTTTCAGAGGACCTGGGTTCATATCCCAGCACCCATGTTAGGCAGCCCACAACTGCCTATAACTCTAGTTCCAGGAGATCTGATGTCCTCTTCTGAGGAAGCCCATACGTATATGCACACACGTTTGATATACACACACAAATACGTAAATGTGGCATGTACACACACATACAAATAATAAATTAAAAAGATAAGAACTCATAACCATTGCTCACATAAATTTCAGTTAATATAACCATTCTAATAAAACACAAGGTGCCCACCCACCTCTGGATGATCTTCCACAACTGTTAAGATAGTGTCGATGGTGTGTAAAATCCCCATGGCCATGACAGTTTTGTCTTCAATTTCTTCATACTCATCACTCTGAAGAACTTTACCAAATATCTCAGCCTGTGAACATTACATACATACATACATGTAATAATATTATATACATTATATATACATTATATTTGCTACCATGCCAAAGGAGCAGGCACTGCACACCCAAATGCTACCATTTCTCAGACACTAAGTTCTGCACTTTGTTGATCGAATCACCTTTTTTCTTGCAATGAAGGATGCTGGCATGCTTTAAGTATAACTACCCTTTTGTATCCATTGTAGTCACACACATGAAACACTTATTAAGTAACTTAACCAATAGCTAATATTTATTTAACTGTTAGTTATCTTTAGGCAAATAAAACTGAAATCTAGAAACACTGAAAACAAGTGTTTCTAAAAAGAAAAATGTGACAGAATATTTAAAAAATGAAAGCAAAGATCACTCAGAAAATTATAAAAAACAAAAACAAAAACCTAGACACAGACAAAAATAGAAGAAAGGGTATACGGACAGGATTCAGTTCCAGTCTGATATCTACATCAGGAAGTACAAAAGAAGGTGGGAAACATTTAAAAAAAAAAAGAAAAGAAAAGAAAATACCGAAGAGGCAACAACATCAATAAACTATTCTCCTGGGCTGGCAAGATGGCTCTGTGGTAAAAGCACTTGCCACATAAGTTTGGCAACAGGAGTTCAATCCCCAGAACACACATAAGTTTGGAAGAAGAAAACTAACCCCACAGAGTTGTTCGTGTTCTCTCTCTCTCCCCTCTCTCTCTCTCTCTCTCTCTCTCTCTCATACACACACACACACACACACACACACACACACACACGCACGCACGCACGCACACACACACACACACACACACACACACACACGCACGCACACGCCCTATGTATAGAAGGAAAATGAGATTCCAATTCCAAGTGCTCATGTTAAGAGTGTCATTATGGCCAGGCGTGGTGGCGCACGCCTTTAGTCCTAGCACTAGGGAGGCAGAGGCAGGTGGATTTCTGAGTTCGAGGCCAGCCTGGTCTACAAAGTGAGTTCCAGGACAGCCAGGGCTATACAGAGAAACCCTGCCTCGAAAAAAAAAAAAAAAAAAAAAGAGTGTCATTATGGCATTTCAGGATATTACAGATCAAAGGAACTATCCTGAATGGGGTTAATTTAAGGCTAATCAGTCCAGCCTTAGGAATATCTGAATGATCAAATACTGTCATATTAATATTTTGTTTACAAATAAAACTCAACTCCAAATTCTGGAGTTTAATCTATTGGGAGGGGAGGTTGTTGGTTGTTTAAACTCCTGGGAGCTTTTTTTTTTTTTAATGTGTATATGTTTTGCCTCCAAATATGTCTGTGCACCCCACACATGGCTGATGCTCATGGGGGTCAGAAGGTACCAGAGCCCCTGGAACTGGAATTACAGACAGCTGTGAGCTGCCAAGTAGGTTCTAGGAATTGAACCCTAATCCTCTGGAAGAGTAGCAAGAGCTCTTAACCACTGTACTATTATCTCCCGCCCTCATTAAGGGCTCTTTACCAAACTAATGTACACTTAGCTCATTCTTACTGCTGCTATGTGGCTATTTCTTCCTGAAGGGAGTGAAAGGAAGAGGAACACTTATAAGACTTCAGAAGTAAACAAAAATTACAAGGCTCTTAGAAGGGAATTCAGCAAGTTCATAAGATTCACAAGGCTCCTCTCCAAATTATAAAGACAACAAGTGCAGGGGGAGAGTGAATTGCTTCAATATTATGCAGGGAGCTCCAGAGATGAAGCTTTCATGGTCGGTCACCCATGTTGGAATGAGCTTTTCAGTAATGTGGCACCCTTGAGTCAGCCATTCTGTACATAGCAGGTTTCTGTAAGTAATCACATCTCTCCAGCAGAAGCCAGCCATCACTTACCAAGTGCTGGGTTGTGTCGACAGCGATGGAGGCCACGTCCTGACTGTACTCACATATGAGCTTCTGGATGACATTGGTAACATCGTCATTCTCCGTCTCTCTGACGATATGCAGCAGCTCCTGCATGATGAATCTCACGTACGGTTTCATGTGCTCCTTGGCTAATGCAGTCAGATAGATGAAATCAGCAAGAGCTCATCACTCAGACATGGTAACTCCAAGATAAGGCTCTAGATGTTGCTGTGCTGTGGTGAGCAAGCTACAAAGCCATATTAAATAACCTTCTGGAGTCATACAGCATCAGGCTGTGATGTTCTGCCTAAGGAATAATTATCCCAACTCAAAGGCCAACAGTTCTACACCCTATGAGAAACTCTAATTGCACAAATGCTGTGTCATGAGCCTGACTGTGGATCCAGATGACAAGTGTAAAAACCCTTGCCCACAGAGACTATGGTCCACACTGAAGAGAACCATCACTGTCCTGCCCAATCTTTACCTACCCTCCTCAGAAGATCTTTACACCTCATCCAATCTTCCTGCTAAAACAGGACATAGCACATGCTCTCATAAAGCTAAACTTACTTGCAAAGGTTATTTGGATCTTGAATAGAACATCTTTGTGAACAACCCAACAAACTGTGTCACTGCACACTGGAAATATTACCTGCTACTTTCTGGACTAGTAGCACCATGGAACCCTAGAGTTGAATCTTGGTGCTATCCAATCTAACTTCTTAAACTGAGACAGGAGGAAATGAAGGCCTGACAGGTTTAGAACCTTGCCAGCCTTTAAGCTGCAGAGAGAAGCTGGATGCCCTGCCCACTTTCACATGGTCAGTCAGAGAGCAACAAAGCTGGTCCAGGTACCTTACTGCCCAGCTTACTCTACTACCCAGCAATTAGTGTTTCTGACTAAATTTTTCTGGAAACCACAATCCACAGAACTAAAATGGGCAGAATAAATACCTATAAAATTCAGAAGTGGAGCAAGGAATCTAAACTCAGGATCCTCAGGCTTAGAAATCTGCTTCTTTAAAGAAGGAAGTGAGTGAGATTATTTAAGGCTATTTATTTAAAAAGAAAAGATACATGTGGCATCACCTTGTGCCTGGTTGGAGATCAGCGACTGCAGTGCAAGGGCAGCTTCCACCTTGACAGGCATCTCCTCGTCTTCAATCAGGCTCTTCTTGGCTAATTCTACTGCATTTCTGAGGTTGAGCTCATTGTGAAACTTCAAAGAACTAAATGCATGCAGCACCCAGCAGGACTGCAAGGAAAGAAGGGGTACTAACTGGGGTGGCAGTGCTCTGAGGCTGCGTCGGAACAGCCACTGGATGGCATCATTGTGTCAGGGGCAGCCACTGGATGGCATCACTGTGTCAGGGGCAGCCACCAAGATGACCGCTCTGTGAGTGTCAAGGGGCAGTCACTGGCATGACAGCACTCTGTGACAGTGTTCCACATGAAAAGCCTTTCACCAAATCATCACATTCACTTAAAAACTACCCTACAGGTAGAGATCTTAAGATTCATTACAGATATAAGGAAAACTTACTCTAGCTCGAAGATATCCCAGGTTAGACATTAATAATGGAAATACATGATTCTGCAGGAACAGCTCAATTTGGTCCTTGAATAAACTCTTCTGTTAGGAACAGAAATTCAATTTTAGTGTGCCAATGACTATATCATAATTTCTGAAAAGTATGCTTATGATGACTTGTAAAATTGTTTGATATATACTCTGCATCTTTAAAACAAGTCAGAAATCGCATCTTAGATCAATCTTATATTAACTGATGTTTGTAGAAAGAACAAATTATACTAAAATCATTTCAGATCTTTCTTACAGAGCTACAGTTTCACGATGACAAACTTGCAAAAGTAAATTTTCTTTTTGTTAAGAAAGCAGGTGACAGAGTTGGTGAGATGGCTCAGCAAATGAAGATGCCTGCCATCAAACCTGATCACCCGATTTGATCCCTAGTACCCACATGGAGACAGGAGAGAACTGACTCCCAACTCCCACATGCTCTGACCTCCATACCTGTGTTGTAGGACACACACACAAAAAGGGACATACACACACACTTAAAAGTAAGTAAATAAAACATAAAAAAAAAGTTTAAATACCAAAGATTAAGAAATATATTTTTAAAAATAGACAACAAAAGAAAGGATATTTATAGGAAGGTGACTAGAATTAGTCACCAATAATTTTCATTCTTTTATTGGCTTGAGCTTCACAGCTTTATTAACTTAAATTTTGATAATCGAAGCTGGAAAAAATGGCTCAGTTGAAACAAACTGAGAAAATGGCTATCTGCTACACAATGTGAAGACCTGAACTGAGATTTCCAAATGGGCCAGGAGCAATTGTACATCAAACCTAAGCATGTGGGTAGTAGAGCATCAGATAGGTCCCCAAACCTCAATGGCCAGTCAGTCTTGTAACTGGTAAGTTCCAAGCCAATGAGATACCTGTCTAAAAATAATTAAATACCAGCTAAAGAGATAACTCAGCAGTTAAGAGCTCCCGCTGCTCTTCCAGAGGACGTAGGTTCAAGTCCCAGTACCCACATTGCATCTCATAACCTTCTGTAACTTCAGCTTCAGGGAATCTGACACCTTTTTCTGGCTTCCTGAGGCACCAGGCATGCATATGGTATTCAGACACACATGCAGACAAATACCCATACATATAAAGTAAGCGAAATAAAAAAATAAATAAAATGGGGAGCCATAAAGGAAAACACCTGACTCCAAACACATGTATATATACATGAACATACACACACTATCACACATACACTACACAAATACCCTCCACCACATGAAAAAAAGAAACTGATAGTCTTAACCTTCAACAAAATCTCAGCCAGGGAACCAATCACATGCAGGGCTCCATCTTTCTTCCTAGGGTCAAAGTTCGGGTCTGTTAGTATCTGATAACAGAACGCCATCATTTTTGGCAACACCTAAAGAAAGCGAAGAATCCATTTCAATCTGTGTGAATCTCCATCTTGTCACTACCGAGCTAAGTATGAGCATTTTCAAATTTAATTGTCAAAATTAAAACTAGTTTATTGCATTTTTCTCATCAACTATAAGCTCAAGAAGAAGGTATCAAGGATGCTTCAACCTTTTACTTGAACAACCACAAAAACTATTTAAAGTGACAGGTTATAAGTAATAATGATATATATTTTCAAGTATTAGGACATATTAGGATATCAAATCAATATGAACTACTTTTCAGTTTTAAACTACAAAGAACAACTGTATACCTCTTTTCTTTTCTTTGCAGCTGTATACAAGAGGGTCTGGGCCGCTGTGGTAGGAGAAGCATAATCTTCGAAAATATCTAAAATGTCAGAATAAATCTTGGTAAAAACACAACTCTTTATTATACAGATTTTAAACCTGGCCAGTGGTTTACAGACTAAAGTCCCAAGACTTTCGTACATAATTTATGAGTTAGCATGTTTAGTTACCTTGTGCTACTTTTCAAGAGAAAGACAAAAGAAAACCAGTATATCCCAGGATTCTATTTCCCTGAACACAGGAAAAGTGCTTCACTTCTATATTAAAATACAACAAAAACTTACTCAGAGTACCCTATGTGCCAGGCTCTAGGCTCTAGGGACGCAAAGATCAAATATGGAAGCTTACAAGGCAGAGACAGAGACGACCCAAATGTACTACAGCAGGCAGGCTGAGAGCACAGATGTGAAAGGGTTAGGAAACAGTGATTAACACAGAGAAAACCCTCCTGGCCCATTCTCTGTTAAGTGACAAGAATGAAGTGACCAGTAAGTGAGGGGAGAAAGTCATCCATGGGACTCTAAAGACAAAAACTTCAAGCAGAAGAAACAGCAAGGATGAGTTCTAAGGAGTACCAGGCACTTAACAGCACTCAATGGATGATGTATCAAATGCTGAAGCGCTTACATACTACTTAACACCATAAACACTTCCAGTTTCACAACATGCCCTCATGCATGTTTGTATACCCCATTCATGTAAAGGGGTATAGGCCACAAGAAGGTTTCAAATCCCTGGAACTGGAGTTACAGACAGTTGTAAGCTGCCATGTGGGTGCTGGGAATCTAAATCCTCTGGAGAAGCAGTGAGTGCCCCAGGCGGTGAAATTTGTAAATACCCATGACAGCAGAAAGGCTGAGAACAAGCATGAGAGGGTTTTATTTTTACTATTGTATCATAGTGTAAAGATGCCAAAGCTATTAGTTGTTATCTTTAAAAAGAGATACCATTTTACCAAAATAAATAATAAATTAAATAATGTTAGGCCTATCTAAGTTAAGTAAATACACTATACATTACAAAAATCAAACAGGTGCTAGGTTAAGAAGTTGGGCACAGTGGTACACACATATAATCCCAGTGGTGAGGAGACTGTAGCTAGATTTCTGCAAGTTCAAGGCAAGTCTGAGAAAGACAAAAGAGTCTTACTCACAACGTCAAAAGAAAAAAGGACTAAAGATGGAGCTGGAGGGTGTCTGAACGGTTAGGATGAGGGTGGAGAGATGGCTCAGTGGCTAAGAGCATGTTCTGCTCTTCTAGAAGACCCAAGTTCAGTTCCCCAGCACCCACATCAGGCAGCTCACCATCACCTAACTCTAACTGCAGTTCTAAGGAATCGAACACTCTTCTGGATTCCCCTTGGGTACCCACACATACATGGTGCGCGTGTGCGCGCGCACACACACACACACACACACACACACACAGACACACATCTTTTAAAAATAAAATAAAAAATGTTAACTTTTTAACTAAAGAATGCCTTAGGGTTGGAGGTTACCTCAGTGTAGACGACTTACCTAGCATGCATGCTGCATAAAGGCTTAAATTCAATCCCCAGCATACCTTGCCAGGTAGGATAGCAAATACCTATAAATGCAGCACTCAGAAAGCTGAGTCAGGAAGGCTGCCAGGAGTTTGAGACCATCCTACTACATACTGAGTGAAATCCCATTCAAAAAAAAAAAGGAAGAATGAGGAAGAATGTCTTCATTCTTCTGTCGAAGCCAACAAGGAAAGGTGCAGACACAGGAAGAAAGGAAAGCAAGTCCTGCACAGAACTTTTCAAGGCACGATGGAGAAAGAACAATGGAGAAAGGTCAATGTTCCTCCTTCCCTCGTTCCTCCTGGAATCAGAGCATGCTAAGCTCTGTAACTCTGGAGCCCACGATCTAGGCCCAGTCAGGACTCTATGCTGAACTTTGGAACCTAAGACATCTAACTCAAGAAGGGAAACAATTTTCTTACAGTACCTTCAATACATCTATCTCAGTTCAAATCTGGCAATCTTCATTTCAACATTACTGAAGGCAGACTAGTGCCAATTAAGACCAGGAGAAATTAGAAATGAGAACAGAAAAAAAGAACAGAAAACAAAGCAAATGAATATGGTAACATTGTCACTCTCTCGCATATCTCCGATACACAATAACATCTGCAACCGGGTTTTACCCAGACAAAGGGGGAGTTGTCACCAGCAACCTACTCAGCACAACAGCTTCTAGAAAGATCCAAGCCCAATAGATTCCCAAAGGAACTGGGTCACATACAGTGAGGCCAATGAGGGAAATCCTATTCCCTGATGGAATATGAAGTTCAAAGGAGTGGGAGGGTGGGGATGCACCAAGCTGAGTTGCTTCCCAAATGTGCAGGAACCAAAATTCTCCCAGAATATGCGTGCAATGTGGTAACACAGAGGAGAAGGTGGTCTCACCATTTCAGACTCACAGCCTGTGTAGCCAACCACTCTGCAAAGACCTTAGCTCTGATGAAAGAGATGAATAAAGCTACTTTCATCTCCCTCACCCAGAGGCACCAAGCTCCTTGGCGCAAAATGACATCAACTTTTCAGAATTTCATAGCTCATCAAGAAGAGCAGAACTGCTTCGAAATATAAGTTTAGTTGTATTTACATATGCAGGACATGCTGAGGGAAAACTTGTCTCAATTACCAAATTTCATCCTTATGTATTCATACGGATCTTCTTGCCACAGCTCTTCATCCTCGTCTTTATAACACATCACAGAAAAAATCACATCTTCAGAGATATTCTACGACAAGAAACAAACAAGACAATTGGGTACTGGCTAGTCCAACAAGACTCATAACATTAGTTTTCCAGCTACAGAAATCCTTCTCAGCCTGCATTCACAGACATAGGGCCCAACAGCTGAAGACTCAGAAAGACTGAACACTTGGAAACTGGAGGCTAGAAGCAGAAAAGACCAGTTAAACGATGCTCCTTGAAATAAGGACAAGAACAGCAGAACTTTACTAACAAACCAACAGCAAACACTCCATGATTTCTAGTGGAAGGAAAATGCCACCAGGGTCACATTTACTGTGACATTTCTCATTGTGAAAATGTTTCATGTGTCCACATTAGTCTTAAGTATCAACACATCAACAGCATTGTGTGTTTTCTGCTTCCATTTCCAAAACACTAGTACTCTACTCCACAGCTGTGTTTCAGGGAAGGTTCCTAAGCAGCCCAGGAACAGAAGTCCAAGATCACTGGGCAGTAGTGGCGCACGCCTTTAATCCCGGCACTTGGGAGGCAGAGGCAGGCGAATTTCTGAGTTGAGACCAGCCTGGTCTACAAAGTGAGTTCCAAGGCCATCCGCCACTTCATAGGAAGTTTAATATCACTCTGGGCTACTGTCTCAAAAGACAAAAAGAACTCTAAGCATGGCATGGTGGTACATGAATTAATCCCAGCACTCAGGAGGCAGAGGCAGGTGTATCTCTGTGAGTTCAAAGCCAGCCTAGTTTATATAGTGAATTCCAGGACAGCCAGGGCTACACAGAGAGACCTTGTCTCAAAAGAAAAAAAAATTTACACCAAGAACTCAGAGTTTATTGGAAGTAGAGATTCACTTTTTGATGTCTTCAAATTACCCAATTATTTATTTGCAAATAAAATGAATATACTATTGATCCATCATTTACCATTTTGGTTTCTTCAATTATTACAAATAATGATGTTAAATTCTATTTTTTCTAGAAAATAATTGTTAATAAAAACAGGGTTAGACATTAATAAAAGTTTTTAAAATTTAATAAAAATTAAAAATAAAATAAAAATAATAAAGCTGTTTTTAACAAAACAAGACTTCAACCTCTGCTAAAGAATTGAATCCAAGAAAGGAAGGAAGTTAAGAAGGAAGATAGGCTGGCCTTTTGAAACATAGCCACAAGAGAAAAATCATTTATCAGACATCATCTTCTGCAAAATACCACTCCCTTTGTAAAGCCCTACTGGCAGATTTCAAAATGTTTTCAGACAAGGGTCAAGGAAGCATTATGATGTGCCTAACAGAACAGAAACTAAGGCTAAATAAATGACTGAAGGAACCTATGCCAAGCCTCCCAACTCACAAACCTCAAATGCTCCAACTTTGCAAGCCCTTTATAATGTAAGGCTGTACTTGTAAGAAATTATTGCTACTGGAAACAAAGATGAAATATAAAACATAAGACTAAACAATACCGCTGGTGAGGTGGCTCAGTGGGTAAGAGCACTAACCGTTCTTCTGAAGGTCCCGGGTTCAAATCCCGGCAAGTACATAGTGGCTCACAAGTACACTGACAGCTACAGTGTACTTATGTATAATAATAAATAAATCTTTAAAAAAAAAAAGACTAAACAATACCTACCTGATCTAGAAAAACTAACAACCAACAAAGGTTTAGAGAGCCACCACCAACACTAACCTGTATATGTGGCTTCATCTGCTTCCAAGTCACAGCATGGACAACCCCTTGGTTTAGATAGTTGAAAGCTTGCTGAAGAACACGGGGGGCTATATACTCTTTCTGTCTGTATTGGTCTAAAATTTTTAGTAGTACCTACAGGAAAACGGGTGGGGGTTGAGAGGGAGGAACACAGAACAATTACTAGGTTAGAAAGGAAACAGTGTTTACTCTATGACATAAAATACTATAGAGACACCAGGCTATGCAAGCGGATTTAGGGAAGATAATGTGAGAATCCTCATGCAGGCATTTTACTTTTTAGATAGGTCTGTGTATTACAGTGAGCTCAGAGATAGCTCACTGAATTTTAAGCATTTTTTTTCTTCTAACATATATGCCACGCAGAACAAGTCTATTTTCTAGTCCATGGCACGTGTGCTGGTTTGAATGAAAATAGCCCCCTATATGATCACAGGGAGCAGCACTATTAGGAGGTGTGGCCTTGTTAGTGCAAGTGTGGCTTTGTTAAAGGAAGTATGTCATGGGAGGGGAGGGAGGCGCTTTGAGATTTTAGCTGCTCAAGCCAAGCCCAGTGTCACTCTCTCTTCCTGCTGCCTGCTGATCCAGATGTAGAGTTCTTAGCCACCTCTCCAGTACTATGTCTGCCCGCATGCTGCCATGCTTCCCACCATAAAGATAATGTACTAAACCTTTGAATTGTTTGTTGGGTTTTTGTTTGTTTTGTTGGGGGGGGGGTTGTTTTGTTCTTTGGTTCTTCAAGACTGGGATTCTCTGTAAAGCCCTCACTGTTCTGGAACTGACTCTGTGGACCAAGCTGGCCTCCTGAGTGCTGGGATTAAAAACATGTGTCACCATTGCCCAGCCACACCTCTGAATTGCAAGACAGCCCTATTATAAATGTTTTCCTTTATAGGGGGTTGCCATAGCCATAGTATCTCTTCACAGCAATAAGACTCTTCAATTTTCAATACAATTACAGATTTTACTGAGTAAACATTTCAATACAAATTACACATCAGCCCATGTTCATATAGCACCAAAGCTTAGACCTTAATCAGAATATAAACATTATTCTAAAAAATAGCACTGGTTTATCCAATTATTCTTTCAAGTAATTGATTTAGATCCCTAACTAATCTATCTACACACAAAATAAATTCCAGATAGGTAAATACTTTAACAAGTTAAAAAAAAAAAATCTAGGGCTGGAGAGATGGCTCATCAGTTGAGAGCACTGACTGCTCTTCCAGAGGTCCTGAGTTCAAATCCCAGCAACCACACGGTGGCTCACAACCATCTGTAATGAGATCTGATGCCCTCTTCTGGTGTGTCTGAAGACAGCTACAGTGTACTTACATATAATAAATAAATCTTTAAAAAAAAAATCTAAAGCATTAAGTTCCTAGGAGAAAAATGTGGGATATTTATATTTTATAATCTCAGGCCACCAACAATCTCTGTAACATAACACAAAGTTGACTTTTCTTATGGGCTGGTTACAATCCTCTTTATAGGAAAGATCCCTGAAGCAGCTGTGACTGGCTCCAAGGCCTTCAGACACAGCACAGGGCTCCTGCCTCCCATTTCCTAGTCCTTATCACTTCATGTGTCAGCTTACAAGTGAGTTGCTAAACCTTTCAAAATATGGACAAAATTTATAAATCAGAATATCAATTTTATACAAGATGCCTAAAATCTAGGTTAGTAAAATGTGTCTGAAGTCCTACTATGACTAGAAACTGCTACAATGGCAGCCAAAAGGGTGATACTGAACAAGACAGTCCTGACACAGCTGGGGCTCCAACAAAGTGGAGAAGATTCAAGACAGCAGCAGAGGTCAATTCCTGGCAAGGAAACTATTTTAAATATCAAGAACATATATATGTCTTAGGTAACATTTCTGGCAAAGACACACGGATATGGCTGTTTGTTTGTTGTTTGAGACAGGATTTCTCCGTGTTGCCTTGGCTGTCCTGGAACTCCCTCTGTAGACCAAGTTGGCCTTGAACTCAGAGAGACCTAACTACTTCTCCCTCTTGAATGTTGGGATTAAAGGCATGTTGTTACCACCACCCAGGCAATTATTTTTTTAATACAAGTAGTATATGCATATGTATATACATGCATGCTTAAATTACACTAGAAAATTCTAAATGGAGTTCAAGTGGCATCAATGTCAAGACACTTCTTGGAGTTTAATAGCAGCAGAAAAGAGCCAAAGACTCTGCTCTGAATAGCTGAACAGATAATTTTACTTATGATTTACTAATTTCCCCCAATAGAGTATCTCATGAGCAAAATATCAAAGTACATCTCAGAAACCATTTCACCTTAAGTCACCTTTGAAGTACTTAATTTCACATTACTGAGAGATTTGTGAAAAATCTATAAACACCTTCTGTATCGTTGAAGCTCTGGCTTATGTCTAATTAAGCAGAGTTGGCTTTCCTACAAGGGTCCTGACACAGCTAATTACTAATTATTAACTCCCATTTTTTTAAAAAAAATAGCAAACATATCATGATTCAGTTGGCAATATGTGATGATCCAATGATCAGAGTCCACTTGTCCTTTGCAAGTTTTGAAGTTTTTAAATGTTAACATCAGCAGCTTCTCACAAGTTCCACGGTTTCTTAAGTGGAATAAATTCTCCAACTTCCTTGAACATGTGCATGTTTTTACCCGAGAGTCTTCATTAATACCTAAGCTTGACTATTTTTTTTTAACTTTTTACATTGTAAAAGTTAAACCATCGCCCCCAACAATGCATGATGTGAAATTCACAATGTACCCCAACCCCACTCATCTTCCTATCTCTTCATATCTGTCCTCCACCCTTGTATCCTCCCCACCAAAACGAAACAAAAAGAAAACAAAAACAAAAAACAAAATCTCACCTGGAACTACAGTGTGTGTCACAGTGTGCTACACAGTATACTCTTTGGTCTACACATCTTTACTTGCAAATATTCATTGCAGTGAGTCACTGGTCTGGTTCAAGGCCTCTAGTTTCTACTACACTCTCAATATTAGATCCTCACTGGACTCTTCTCAGCTATCCCTCTGTCATGGAGATCCTGCAGCTTTGATCTGCGGGTTCAGCCCCTTCACATACTCCAGGGGACCATAGATGGGGTATATGCTGGGTTGACTACACTTGAAACAGCTTTATTCAGAGGGTATAAATCTTCGAATAAAATAAGGCAAAGCTCGAAGAAATAAGAGACATAAGAAGACAGAGAGCCTAAAATTGGCAAGGTCTACATCATCATCTGAGGCTTCTAAGTCTAGGAGCCAAGAGAGGCAGTTCTAGTGGAAGCCGATGGAGAATACAAGGTTCTCAAGCTAGTTGTCCTACAGCAGATTCTCACGGCTGCCATTTCATCTTCTTTTAAGTGTGCAACGAATTACCATGTTAGCATCTACTTTAAAACAGGCAGGGATACACTCAGTAATAACCATTCTTCTATCTTAAAAGCATGAGTTTATTACCTGTTGAATTCCCACTGCATAGGTTTTCAAAAAAAATTCAGAAAATTCGAAGTATTCTTTTGTGACATTTCCTGGGCTTCCATACCTTAAAATTCAAAGAGGAAACATCTAAGTACTGTGACATTTAAAAGCAAAGCACACTTGCTATTTTAAATGCAGATACTGAGAGATATATTCTACTGGGCCATAAAGCTAACACTTTCTCTTTTCCCACAAGATACAATAGGAATCAGGAGAAACAGACTCTAGAGCACAGCTAGCATTTTGGAAGGAAACTTCTAACTTCTAAACCAATAACTCCTAGAAGGCATAAAAATGTTATACCTGACATGTTTTCCAGTAAGTGTCCATGTGCACCTTCTTGCCCAATTTCTAGATATGTCTAATGAAAAAAATGACAAGTTGCACAGAGTAGAATAGAGCTAAAGGCTGTACATCTTTGTTATGATCTCTGGGGCAGTAGGTACAAGCCTGCTTTAAACAGCTGGTCAAACTGTGCCTTCTGTGGGTTTTGTGCTTTGGTTTTTTGATTGTATGAGCATCTCCTTTAGCTCAGGTTGGCCTCCAACTCATTAAGTAGCTGAGAATGACTTTAAACTCCTGACCCTCCTCCCTCCACTTCCCCGAGGCTTAGAAGCACGTACCACTATGCAAAGCTACTCTCTGTGGTTTTAAAGACAAAAGAAAAAATGATATTGTGTATGACATCAGGGACACACTCAACTCTAGTAAACCTAATGCCACGATGCCAACTGTGACACCATTGCTATAGTTAAGCAGGGCAATACCGTTCAAAGAGACGAGCGACAATGTGCAGAGCCCACTTCTTACACTTCCACCACACCAGCTCTGGCCGGTCATCCTCATCAATCTGAAGAGTCTCCTAAGAGGAGAAAAACATCCAAGTCAGATTTTTGCCTGATTAAGTCATAGCTGGGCAAACTAAGACTTACTTTACTTACTTTACGGGTAGCTAGTTAAGAATTAAATAAGTTAAGCCTATCTTTCTTGGCCAGTGTTGGTGTTCACACTGATCTCCAAGAGAAGCAAGTAGGCAGAAACCAGACACAAGCACCAAGTCACCTGATAGATTCTGAGAGGATGAGAGGTTCTGAGTTTGGATGTGGGCAACAGTAACAAAGATAGGGACAAAGGGCATGCTTAGGATATGTGAGAGACCCTGAGTTCAACCTCTGCACTTAAATATGTAAGAAAGAGATATGGACACAAAAGGAATGGAGAACATTTTCAAGACAATTCAAGTTCTTAAAATACAAACGTTAACTTGACAAGCAGCCACTGCAGATCACAGTGGAATACTTTCACCTGGAAAAAAGGTGACTTAGAACCCTGCCTGTGAGCAGCTGCAGCACGCTCAGCCAGTGTGCATTAAAGTACATGCCTGAAGCTCTGTTTCTGCTTATAAGGTTCACTGGAAGGCCAACACTTTCAGGAAGCAATGACTCAGCCACTGAGTTCCACCCCAGCCAAGTACTGAACTACATTCTTAGAGTTAACAGCTTAAATATTAAAACTACCCAAATATCAAGCAATGAAACACTCAGTTAAAATGACAATATGCAAACAGTGAAGGGCCTGCATGATGGCTCAGTAGGTAAAGGTGCCTATACTGCACTCGATGACCTGACTTTGGTCCCCAAGATCCACATGGTTGAAAGAAAGGACCACAAATGTCCTCTGACCTCTACACATATACCATGGTGTGCTTCCATACACACATACCACCTACCTATACAAACATCCACTAACGAAAATTTTAAGTGTAAAATAAAAATTTTAAAGAATAGTTATAGCCAGAAAAATATTAATAACATTTATTTTTCATTTTTGGTGAAAAACAAATAAAAAAGTACATGTACTATTTTTATAAGTAAAATTCTAAATATGCGTGCAGGAAAAAAGACTAGAGGGATATGTAGCAAGGTTTAAAATGTTTTAACCAGTATAAATAAGGTTAAACATAGTTACTGTTTTAATATTCTTGCTGATCTGATGTTCTAAAAATGAACATTATAATTATATATTTACAGTATTTTATAAGTTAATGAGAGAAGGTTTCTGGTTTTGTTTTTGTGTTGTTTTTGTTTAACTGCAGACCATACAGTGAATCAGCATTAAGTATCCCATCAATACATTTGCAGGCTTTCCTCCAGAGTTCTGACTTACCGGAGGGACCGTCCTATCAATGATGGTCCGAAAGATCTCCATCCACGTTGTCATGGTCTGGTGATTCACCAGCTGAAGAGGCAGTGCATACTAGAAAACAGAGTAGCAGTAGACAGTGATCCCTCCTGCCCATAAAACCCAGCATTTTATATCTTCGGGGATAAATCTGAGCAAGATACTAACACTAACTCCTGATTTAATCTAAAATTTAACCTTAAAACATCCATCATCAAATATGTATTTTTAGCACGTAAGAGGCAACAAGATCTCATATATCACAGGTTACCCTAAAACTCACCCAACAGGATGACTCTGGACCCCTGGTCTTCCTGACCCCAGGTCCTCAATACTGAAATTACAGGTGTGTGCCTCCATACCTAGCTCTATGTAGCACAGGAGATTGAACCCAGGGTTTCGGGTATCAAGGAAAGAACCTGAATTACTTTCCCAGCCCTCTTGTTTGTTTGTCTGGTTGGCTTGCTGGCTGGTTGATTGGTTGGCTGTTTGGTTGGCTGGATTTGTTTTGTATTGCAGGATATTTCTAGGTGTGTGCTCAGCCCTTAGCACAGACCTTTATTCCTTTGACTGGAATACAGACACATCCTTAGTACACAACTTTAATCCCTGACAGTGAAGGTAAAGTTAACTGATAGAAGGAAGCACCCATGTATGAAAGTGGTGTCTAATTGAGAGGCAGACAAAGTGACGAATCAAGAGAAAAATATGACAGAATAAGATATGCCCAACTCTCTAGAGAAGAGAGAGGAAAGAGAAGCTACTTAAGAGAGAGCAGCAAAAAGAGAGAGGAGGCAGTTTTGCCAGGAGAGTTATAGAAAGATGAGCTGTGGATAAAGAACAAGCTAGACACATGTGAAGACAGAACAAGGCAGAGAATGAGAAGGAGCCAGAAGATTAGAACATACTGCCATACTATGAGGCCAAGCAGAGCAATTCAGTCAGAAACTGAGAGAAGCAAGACTGAATTAGTCAGCTTGGAGAGGAGTTTGAGCCAGAACAGCTGAGTTAAACCAGCCAACAGAGTTCAGAGAGAACTAGAAAGGGTGAGCTTATTCAGCAGTAAGTCTCGGAGGCTGAAAACATTCTAGACCTGGATAAGATTGTACAGACTAGAATCTTCCAGGACTAGGCCTAGGTTAGCAGACTGGAGCAATAAGCCTCAGAGATGACAATTACTACACACAAATAAAAGTTACATTTACATTTTGAAACAAAATCTCTTGTAGCCCAAGCTAGCTTCAAATATGCTATGGAGCCAAAAATAGCCTTGAAATCTTAAATCTTCCCATCTCTGCTCCAAAAATACTAGAATTATAAACATTTACAACCCATACCTGTTTTTGAAATATAAATCTTTTAAATTTAGAAATATACATGTCATTGGCTGTTTCTCTGGTCTACCATTAAAAAAGAAAGATTTTACATCAATAAGATCTCTTTTATTTCACATACATTTTGGGCTATTTTTACAACTTGCCTCTTCATGTATCAAACTTTTAATTATAAGCACTTTGATGAAAATCTTCACCTCACTAAATGCACACGAAGCTCTTTTTCAATCCCCATTTTCTACTTTGCAGTCCAATCCCTATAATGACTTCTGTTCAGGCTTCTATCTCCCCTGCTGTGCCGTGAGCTGCAGGGAGCTGCCTCCACACCCACTGCTCTACTGTCCCCTAGCAAGGTACTGGTGACATCCCTGCCACTTCACAAGGCTCTCACTCCAGCTGGGAGAATGTGGATGCAGGGGCGGGGATAGCAAATAGTGAAGGAGGGGTGGCTAGGAGTATGCTATTTCACACCTACAAACTGGACATGATGAGTTGCATACATAACCATCACCCAGGAGTCAGGTAGGAGGCAAAGGCAGGAAGACTGACATGAGTTTGAGGAGTGGGATTCTGTCTCAAAAAAAAAAAAAAAAAAAAAAAAGGCTGAGAAAGGTCAAAAAAAAAAAGTCACACCTTATTCTAAGTGCCACATGGGAGGGAGGCATTTGGACTTAAACTCAGGTCCATAGGAGGAGGAGCAGGCAGGGGGTTAGGCACAAGTAGTGACTCCTGTAGTATGTGTGAAAGCCTCTACACAGAGAATTGCTACTTAAGACAAAGTCAACCTCATTGAATCAGACATTGGACAGCAGTTCCTCTGGGCTGTCTGTATCACAGCCAGTTGACTCTAATTCTGACATCATGATCATGATGGCAGCTTCACTTCTTAAATCAGGTTTGTTTTTTTTTTTTGTTTTTTTTTTTTAATTTTGCCTCATCAGAGAAGTACATTACCATACTAATATATAACAGATTACCAAAAACAGTTAAAAGCCAGCACTTGGGAGGCAGAAGCAGGCGGATTTCTGAGTTCGAAGCCAGCCTGGTCTACAAAGTGAGTTCCAGGACAGCCAGGGCTATACAGAGAAACCCTGTCTCGAAAAACCAAAAAAGAAAAAAAAAAAAAAAAAAAAACAGTTAAAAGATATTAGAATGTCTCATCTTCTGTTTTTGTCTGTTTTTTTGTGTTTGAGAGATTTTTCTTCCTGTGTCAGTTAGCCAAGTATAAAGAATCCACAGAAAATTCATGTCACCAGCCTTCATGTTACCAATCAGTGCTTGGCTCTGTTTTCCCAGCAAGAAAGGCTAGTCCAGCCCCAAATACACAGGCTATTATTGTTGTTGGTATGATGCCCCAGTGTAAAGGAGGCTTGCTAAGGGAGATCTCTAACACTAACTCAAGAAGAGAGACCATGCAGCTTTCTTCCCCAAAAGTTCAGAAAATGTGGAAGAATATATTTCTCTGATAGCCTACTTTCTTTTCTCTTGTGAGATCTGCTTCCTTCCATTTATCCTGAAAAAAAAAAAAAAAAAAATCTGCCTTCAGCTGCCTTTATTAAAAGCGTATAAAGCCAGGCAAGGTGGCTATACCTTAATCCCAGCATTCAGGAGGCAAAGGCAGGCAGATCTCTGTAAGAAGCCAGCCTGATATACATAATGAGGCCTACAACAGCCAGAAGTGAACAGAGAGACCAGTCTCAAAAAGCCATAAATAAACTTATATATATATATATATATTATATCAGGAGAATATAACTCCAGCTGTGTAGTGTAGTGATACTAAAACAGTCCAAAGATGCCCAAGTCAAAATGAAGAACAGATCCCAGCTCTCCTGCCTCCCTGCTCAAATAAACCAAACTCCTATCACAAGGAATTATAAAGAGAGCACAGAACAGAGCTTTAATCCATTCACATTGAGGCTGACCCCAATTCTTCTTCCCAGGCTGAAATCATTTACTCAAGTTTTTTCAAGTATCAATGTTAAATATCCTCAAATTTTAAAGACTTTCCATCCCTATCTTCTAATTATTTTTAAATTACCATAGTAGTAGCCCTTATAGCTTAAGTCAAAGAAAACGTGCGGACGGCATAAAGGCCATGTGCACATAGATAAGCATGGGACAATCCAGGGAAAGTTAAATACAAAGCTGATCTCTCCAAAGGGAAAAGATATTTGGCTGTTTCTCCTGGAATGCTGGGGAAAATGTAGTTTACAACCTGGTGATCTTCGGCTACCTGCTGGGCCAGGCTCTGCCCAGAACCTCCAGAATATTATGTTTGTTTATCCCAGACTTTTTTCCCCTAAAACCTTGCGCTTTACTTCCAGGCCATGAAACTCATTCTTGTGAGACATCATCTGTACAACAGCCTAAGTGATTTCTGTGGTATCTTAGGGCCAGCCATTATGTTTACCTTGATGAAGCCACATGTGTACTTTGTAAGAAGCTTCAATGCAAACATGCTTTAAGCTTTGTCATACTCGTGGGCCTGAATTAATTGCTATCAAATACTCTTTCCAAAATTGTGCTGTACTTACATATGGCTAAAGTAAAATGATCTGGGTAAGACTCCAAAAATTCTTAGCCCAGCACTGGTCACCAAAATCAGACTAACCTGGGTTTCACTCTTACTGCCCCCTGATCGTTTTTCCCTGCCTGCTATAAAGCCTACAAGGACCCTCCTCCACAAGAGCCACTAAATCTGTGTTGGCTTAAATTTGGCTGAAGATGAAAAAAGGCCATCAATGTGATCTCACATTAAGAGGGACTCTATTTTCTTTCTTCTCCTCCTATAACCACAACTAACCAGCAAACAGGGCACCTTGAATCTAAACTCAAGTTTTAGGTCAAGCAACACCTGGAGTTCTTTATAACTTGGAACTTTAGACGAAGAAAGACAGCACACAGACACCAAACTTAACTTTGGATGCCCAGTGATCATGGCTAACAGTACGTTTCTGTGAGCCTGATTCTAAGGTAAAAATATGATTCTAAATAATGACTGATGCTTCTACAGGGTACACACAAACTCAAGGTTCTTCCGAGTTCGTCTTCTGCAGTCGCACCGACCTGAACGAGAGCATAGAATATTTTCAGAATCTGTTTCTGCAGCAACACAGAGTAATGGGAGGCATCCGGAAGCAGCTGCAGGATTTGCTGTTGAATTCTAGGCAGAAATATCTGCATGGCTGCCAGGAGAGGTTCTCTTTCTTCTGCTTTTTTATATCTGCATGAGCAAAGACAGAGAATAAGAAGGTGATGATTTCTCCTTCCCAGTGAGCTGTAAACACTGAGTGAAAAAGACTTGTTAACCATACAAAACAGAAAGTAATGAAACACGGGTTTAAATTTCCTACGAAGCTGTTGCAATGAAGTTGGAAGAAATTCTGAAAGGATAAATTCTCGTTTCAGGCAGCCACAAAATCTTTGTTCAAACGTTGGGACTAGTTTAAGAATCCAACAATGAACAACTGTAATCCTAGTTCTCAGGAGCTAAGACAGAAGGATCATGATTTCAAGGCCAGCCTGAACTTACGAAGCAAAATCTGTCTGAAAATGCCAAGGGCTGGGGATGTGGCTCATGGAAAAGGCCCTGGGTTGGTTTGTTATGCAGCAATGGGAAGGAAGGAAGGAGGAGAGGGGGGAGGGTGAGAAGGGAGGAGGAAGGGAGGGGAGGGGGGAGAGAGGGAAGGGGAGAGAGAGGAAAGAAGGAAGGAAGGGAGGGAGGGAGGGAGGGAGGGAGGGAGAGAGGGTGGGTCAATCCAAGACTAGTAATTTTATATGGAAATTCTTTTAGTATTTAAGTTAACTCTCATCAAACCATAATTCATCCTATGAAATGAAAGTTGATCTGCTAGCTTAGACACACACATCATTCTGCAGGGTAAATAACATGGAAAAATTTTTCTCATATCACCCTTCGCTGAGAGTAAATATACTTTACAAGCCTGGATGTTCTCAGTTCACTTGTATGGTTGCCAATCTAAAATTATTTTCTAAATAGAAAGTCTATACAACTTTCTAAACTATCATCTTAAAGAACAAAAACTACATGGGCTGTGATCTCAGCACTCAGGAGGCTAAGGCAGGAGGATGGCTGTGCGTTCAAGGCCAGCTTGATCTACCAAGTGATACTGTCTCAAAACAAAGAAAAACTACAGGACTGCATATACAAAAGCAGCGCTCATCTTAAAACCCCCAAAAATAACATTAACTGCCATCCAAGTCTTGTACCTCACCAGCAACTTTCATGGAAATGTCCCAAAGAACTTTATACTTCCTACCTTTTCTCATCAGAAAAGTGTCTGATTTCTGTATCTGAGGTATATCTACAGCAACAGCTAAAGAAAGTTCCACCACTCGCTGCCTTGGAACTCAGCAGTGTACACCGGAAAGGCTGACCGCCACTGACCAACTGCAGCAAGTGAACACACTGTTTGTCTCAGCGTTTTCCACAATGAACTGATTTTGCCAAGCTCCACAGCAGACTGCTCTACGAGCCTGAGGCTGCAGGACACTGTCTCTCTTTACTAGTAGAAATGAACTTACTCATATGTCTTCACCAGCTGATATAAGCACAGTAAACTGCCAAGCCAGCTCCCACTGTTTGGTGACTGCAAGTAGTAGTCTATCTTGTCGACCACTGCAGGCCAGTGACCAGGAAAATCGTGTCTAATGATGACTCGGAGACACATTGTTAACTGGACTCTGTGAGGTGGGAAAGAAAATGCGCAAATTCAAGCAGTTAAGAGTATCATCCCCCAAAGAACTACAATATTGATATAATGTTCTCCAACTCCCTTTACGTTTGTTATACACCTACAGTCAGGCACCACTGAGCATGGATAACATTGAGAAATGTGTCATTAGCAAGTTCAAATTTGGGTGAACACCAGAGTGTACCTTTATAACTTAGATGCTCATCCAGTTACATCTAAGGAGATATAATCACATGGGACACCACTGTATACATTGCAAACTTACGTAGCAAAAGACTATACATGTAGCCACCATGTGAGAAAAAGTAATCCTGCTAAAAAACCTTCTCAGTGGCACAATTTACTGAGAATAAACAGAATGGGGGAACCTCTCAAATAAATGAAACCTCCATCTTACCCTAAAGGTATTTTAGTGGGCCCTGCACCTCACTTGGACAGCACAATAGATCTCACCCTGGTGGAGGGAGTGAGGGTGAGCTAGACACGAGGGTATGAGCACAAAAGAGCTGTCCCTGCCACCCATCTGCCATGAGGTGGTGTGGAGGTGATACCCTCTCACCCTCACCATCTGCAGCAGTGAGTAGAGCTGGCCCTGGGGTCATGAGAGCAGGAGATCTGGTCCTGCCCTCACCAGCTGCAGTACTGGGGAGAGTGGGCCCCACACCTTAACTGGGGAGCACAGTCGAGCTGGCTTTTATGGCATGGGTGGAGGTGAGTCATAAGCACCGAAGGCATGAGAGTGGGAGAGCTGACCCTGCCCCTTGCCAGCTGCAGCACTGGGTGAACTAGCTGAGGCATTGCTGGAGAGCTCACCAGTACTGTGGGTGCAGGAGAGCTGGTGGGCTGATCAACTCAGTGATCACTTAGGCCCAGATGCAGGGCCTTGAGTTGGTCCACCCCAACATCTACCTCAGCTATGAGCTGCAGAAGCATGTGAACGGAAACCCAAAGCTGCAGGATCTCCATGACACAGGGCCACAAGAGGAGGAGTCCTGATGAGGATCCAGGATTGATGCTATAGCAGAAGCCAGAGGCCTTGAGCCAGACCAATGACTCATTGCAATAAACATTTACAAATAATGATGTGTAAACAGAAGGGCCTACTGTGGGACACACTGTGACACATTACAGCTTCTATGAAGAGATTTTTTTTTTATGTTTTGTCTTTTGCTTCATTTTCTTTGTGGGGATGCAAGGGCAGAGGGCGGATATGAAGGGACGAGGATATATGGTGTGAAAATCACAAAGAATCAGTAAAAAGTTAAAAAATAAACTTTAAAAGATTGTCAAAAAATTCAAAGTATACAGCAAATCTACCTCAACTCTGTAAAAATTCTTACTTGTTTTATTTTATATTTGAGTCTTCATATCCAGAAGGAGCAGCATATATAGGGTCCTGGGTTTGATCTACAGCACACAGAGAGAGAAAGAAACAGAGAGAGAGAGAAACAGAGAGAGAGAAAAACAGAGAGAGAGAAAGAAAGGGAGAGAGAGATACAGAGAGAGAAAGACAGAGACAGAGAGACAGACAGAGGCACACAGAGAGAAGGGATAACAACATATAGATTATGTATACACATGCAGATAGATGATACATACATAAATATATACAGAGATATGCCAACACATAGATGATGATAGATAGATGATAGATATGTATATATACGGACAAATATAGATATATAGGCAGACAGATACACATGTGACTACCAAATGGGCAAGCCTAGGGCTGGTGTGTGGTTCATTGGTAGAGTACCTCTCTGTGTATAAAGTATATGTATACATATACACACATCTGTCAACTGGATAAACCTAGCTCTCATCAGTTAAGAAAGAGACAGTATGGTATATTGTACCTGTGAAAATACACACTAATTCTTGTACTGTAAATACAACAAATATGAATTTACAAGGCAATTTCTGAAAAATAGGAAATTGAAGAACCACTACCAAAGAAATAAGTGGGGGGAAAAAGCAACAAAAGAAACAGAAAAAGGAATATGCAAGATGCTATCCCACAGCATTTAGTACAGTCATCACTTCTCAGTGAGATCTCATCTGTAACTAGGATTGAAAAGAAAACAAAGGGGAAGCAAAAATGTTCCTTCTACAAAGTACCACTGTTACTACCAAGTATGTCCTCATGAAATCATTTGATTAGAGAATTAGCCTGCCAAAATTAGAATTCCAAACTGTAATTTCTGCTGAGCTGTTCATTTGTGAGGAACTTTTACGTAGCCTAGACTGGAGATGACCTTAAACTTCTGATGCACCTGCTTCTATGTCCCAAGTATTGGGATTCACACATGTACCACTGCACCCTACTACACTACACCATTGCATGCAGTGCTAGGAACTGAACCCAAGGTCTCATGCATGCTAGGAAAGCAGCCTACCAACTAAGCTACCTCCTCAGTCCCAGGGTTCCAAATGGTAAAAAATAAATAATAAACTAGTGTTCAGTCGGGCATTCAACAACGTAGATCTATAAAAATTGAGGAAAAAAATTAAGCTGCATATTGTATCTTCCTTACGGTACAAAAGGGATTTTCTCTGCAGTACTTGTAAATGAAATTAGACAAGATGAAGCAGTACCTTCAAAGGTCCTTAGTTCATAAGAGGAGCAAAGCCACCGAGAACTCTCATAAAACACAGGGGTTTCCTGTCTACTACTCCAACACAGGCATAAAGCATAGCTAAAAGTTTTCACTTTTTAGGATTTCATCTTGAGATGGGCCTCGTGGTCCCTCATTTCTCAGTTCAAGCCAAGTGCAAGACAGGTAAGGAGAGCTACCCCTGCGTGCTGCTTTAGAACCACCGGGAGATCCAGGAAATCCGGGAAACAAGCATCCTCACAGACGAACAGACAATGGTTTTTGAGAGGTTCCTGGGACACAACTGGCATATGGGGAACCAATGAGAATAAGGATGCTCTTCTTCAGTGAGTACCTGTGCTCTCCCAGCTACAGAAACAACTACGCAATAATTCAACGTCCCCACCATCCATCCCTTGCACTCCCCCTCCATCTGCAAAGGAAATTTCATTACTGGCTCATATGTTGAAGGAAATTTGTTTCTATTCTGAGATTGCGAAATTCGTAACTCCACAGCTATGCTGTCTAATATATAGAACTAAAGACGCATTTTCTGGTCTGGAAACATAGCTTAGTTGATAAAAACTTGCCCAGTATACAAGAGGTCTCTGCTTAAGCTCCAGCTCTACATTTCTTAATCTTAGCAGCATACAGCTGTAATCCCAGCAATTGAGAATGGAGACAGGAGGACTAGAAGTTCAAGGCCATCCTTGGTCACACAGTATACTTGAGACTAGCCTGGGATATATGAGACCTGTCTCAAAAAAATAAAAAATACATAGACACAAACAAAGCTGAAGACTATACCTAATAGTCCCAGCCAAGGCCAAATGCCTCCTCAGATCATGCAGACAGGGTGTGGCCTACCTCACCAAATCTGGAGACCGAATTATCCCTTCCACAATGTTGTCACGGATCTGCTGCCGGTCGTTCTCATGAATATTGAATGGAAATATCACTTCTCCTGGTGGAGGCTCCCTGTCTGGCCAGTATTGTGTCACCATGTTCTTCAGGTAGATGGCAGCTGAGTTTAAGAGAAAAACAGATGTGTTGGACTCAGCCTTACAATTCAGCCTTGTATAGTACAATGCCCACCCAAGATGGAAAAGCTTACAGGTGCAAAAGTTCCCCAACTTGGGAAGGGAAGATGGGAAGAATTCAAGAATTTTATTTGGGAGTCCCACAGGAATAGCCCACCAAGCTGGAGGACATCCTTGAGTGACATAGACATGACCTTGGAATCATGTCCAAGTTTTCAGACTGAGTACAAATACAGTGTCATCAGGAAATTTCCCTTTTCTCAAACGTAACAGTAAACCTGCTGTCTGCTGCTGATCCTGTCCCCCGTCACCCTATACATTCAGGAGTATTTGTGCCCTTATAGCACTGGTAATTTCATTTAATTCTTTGATATATTATTTATAATTCATAAATAGACATCCACTCTCAGATATATTTGGAAAATCTCAAGAAATCTGTATCCCTAGCTATCAAAATCTATAAATCATTGTTTCTACTTTTTCAACATTGGACAAAAAGACATTTGGAAGAAATTAGCTGAATTACTGCTGTGAGGCTGCTTTATTTTGTTTGGTGTATGTTTGTGGTAACCCAACATTGCCTTTGGGTGATAGGATTACAGGAGGCCACCAGGTATGGCTGGATGTCATGCAGGTTCTGGGAATCAGAACATGGATCCTCACTCGTGCAGGTAAAGCATTTCATCCACTGAGCTAGCTCCCCAGTGTAATAAGAGATGTGGCTAGACATGGTGATGCACTGCCTTAACCCCAGCACATGGGGAAGTTGAGACAGAAGACTGCTTCAAGTCTAAAGCCAATCTGAGCTATATAATCAACTCAAAGTTGAGATCTTGTCTCAAAGAGAGAAAAGAGAAAAGAAAGAATATGAAGTTTAACCATTCCAGTTTAATACTTAGTATAAACACATACTCTCAAACGTGTATAAAGACAGACATGTTTCTGAAGAGCGCCCCAGCTTTCTCTTTCCTTTCTGCTCCCAGCAAAGTTTCTTCTACTTCAATTTTACTATGAATTAAACATGGATAATAAAAGCATTTCACCATTGAAAAATATAACATGTTCTGTATTGGTTAAAATGTGACCAAAATTTAACTAAATTATGAACTTGATATCCTATAAGCCCTCTTTCATACATTTTGATGCACCTAGGATTTCAATGTGTTTAAGTAAAAAAAAAAAAAAAAAACCTTAACAGCATGGTAAGCATGCATATATGTGGAAATGTGTATGTGTGTGTTTTAAACCAAGCATCTCATTTACCTCAGTATAATTATTCTATTCTATAATGTGACTGGGTAAGGCTACTCATGCAATAATAGAAAAAGCTAAACATGGTAGTACACACCTATAAGCCTAGAACTTGAAAGGCAGAGACAGAAAGATCAAAGCCCACCCTGACTACATGTAAGGGATAAGGGAAGAAGATATACATCAGGCATATAAATAAGCTTCATATTTAAAACAAAAAGTCTACTTCCTGGTACTAATAAAAAAAAGAAAAAGAAAGGGAAGGAGAGAAGGAAGGAAAGAGAGAAAAAGTTCTGGTCCCCATTCAAACATCCATTCAAAGTCACATTGGTGGTGTCCCACACCTTTAATCCCAGCCCTGGGGAGGCAGAGGTAGGCAGAATTCTGTAAGTTTGAGGCCAGGCTATGACACAGAGAAACCCTGTCTCTGAAAAAAAAAAGAAAAAAGTCCAAGCAATACACTACATCTGTGAGTTGACACAAATGCCACTAGAACTCAGATCTATAAATCTGTGGTCTTAATCTAAGTGACCTATGGTAATGCTATTGGGATCATAACAAATTAGAGAGAAAAATTATTAAAAGTAGAAAAGCAAAATGGAAAACAGCAATGTTAGAAAGGCAAGGAACTGATGGATAGATGAAAGCAGAGAATAAAATAACCAAAAAACAAAACAAAAAACTAGAGTAGCAGTGAGAACTCAGTATTTACCACTAACTTTTCAAGAGAAAAGAAAATGTCTTAGAAGTATTTCATGTGCTCTTCCTAATGTTTGTTTGTTTGTTTGTTTGTTTGTTTTTCGAGACAGGGTTTCTCTGTATAGCCTTGGCTGTCCTGGAGCTCACTTTGTAGACCAGGCTGGCCTTGAACTCTGAAATCCGCCTGCCTCCGCCTCCCGAGTGCTGGGATTCTTCCTAATTTTTCAAAAGACTTTTGAATACATATTTTTAAATTATATTTTTTATTCCTTGAGTGTTACATACATTTAGATAATGTATATTGATCATATCAACCCACCACTGCCTCCTTTCAACTTCCCTAGTGATCCCTATGGTATACCCACCCAATCTTCATTTCCTCTTTATTTTTTACTGTTATTATTAATAGCCCTGAGTCAAATCAGTGATGCCCTAGGAACCTGAGTGTGTGGCCATCCACTGAGACGTGAGCTTCTTACCATCAGCCACATCACCAAAGGAGAGTGACTCTCCTTCAGCAGCCATCAACTGCCAGCAGCTCTTTCAATAGGGTTGGAGGCCGTAAGGGTCATTCCTGGATCAATGCTGGAATTTTAGCTGTCATGTTCTTGTACAGGTCTTATACAGTACATTGTAAATATTTAGATTTAAAGTAGAATGCTCATTGACTTGAAAATGCAACTTACCTGCCTGACGCACAGGGAACTCCACATGGTCAGAGACTATGATCCGAAGCAAGCTGGGGGCAAAATTAATAATCTTGTAGGACTGAAATTACAAAGAAATGCTTTGTAAAAAACGAGGCATTCTGAACAGCTACTAGCACCATTACAGAATATATTATTGTCTAAATGAAAAAAAAAAACTTTTTTGTTATTGTTTTTTGGTCATTTTTCGAGTTAGGGTTTCTCTGTGTAGCCTTAGAACTCCTTCTTTTTTTTTTTTTTTTTTTTCTTTTTTCTTTTTTTTTTTTTTTTTTTTTTGGTTTTTCGAGACAGGGTTTCTCTGTATAGCCCTGGCTGTCCTAGAACTCACTCTGTAGACCAGGCTGGCCTCGAACTCAGAAATCCGCCTACCTCTGCCTCCCAAGTGCTGGGATTAAAGATGTGTACCTCTACTGTCCAGCAGAAAGAAAGGCTTTTAACATAAGATAAATTCTGAAGTAAAATGAAGATTATAAAAATATTTTAAGTTAAAAAATCCTTATAACTAATGAATAAAAATGTGAGTAGTTTTATGATTGACATATATTCCCAAAATGCTCTCCAGAAAGTCTTCAGGTAACTCTCTAAACAGCAGCACATAAGTATTCATTCACCTACCATAAAAACCTGTGAAACCTTAACACCTTATTACTATTTTAAATGATATGTCTTCTGTTACTCAAAGTCCTTTCTGTTGACTATTTTTTCTTCTACAAATTTCTTTTTTTTTTAAACTAAGAATCTCTTTTTTTTAAGATTTATTTATTTATTATATGTAAGTACACTGTAGCTGTCTTCAGACACTCCAGAAGAGGGCATCAGATTTCATTAGGGATGGTTGTGAGCCACCATGTGGTTGCTGGGATTTGAACTCGGGACCTTCGGAAGAGCAGTCGGTTCTCTTAACCACTGAGCCATCTCGCCAGCCCTACAAATTTCTTATACCCTTTATCCTTTGAAAGGGGAAATTTCATTTTTTTTTTTTATTAAACAACTCTATGAGATATTAACCAGATTACAATCTAAACCTTTTATTTGACCTCTGTGGTAAGACAATAGTGCTACCTTAACAAGATCTAGAATCACCTCCGAGATAAGCCTCTGGACTTATCTGTGAAGGAATTTGTAGTTAAGTGATATGGGATGATGCTCCTTACAAGTAGGGTCTTGGATTGAAGAAAAAGAAGAAAGCCAGCTAACACCAGCATCCATCTACCTCTGCATCCTTACTGTGGATACAATGTAACCAACTGCACTGGTTACAATGTAACCAGCTGTCTCACGCTCTTAATACTATGCCTTCACCACCATGATGAACTACACCCTCACACTGTGAGCCAAAGTAAACCCTTCCTCCCTTAAACTGCTTTTATCAGGCATTTTCTTACTAGAAGAAGAAAAGCAACTCATATAAGCTACTCACCACAATTGTTTCCTCCCAGACTACTTGAGCTTTAATTTTCTTGATATGCACTTTTGACAATCAGAAAACAAAATGTCATCTTCAGAAAACAGAAGCCCAACACAGGGAGAATAAAGACAGAATCATGTTTTTAAATTAAAAAAAAAAAATTACAAGTTACTAGAGAGAAAAGCTAGTCCAAAGAGAGCCATTGTGGCACAAACAGCAGAGGACAGGCATTGCTAGGCACAGTCTTCTCAGTATCACAGTGCCTCAGGAATCCATGCTAATGACTTGCTGCTCATTCTGTACACCCATAGGCTGTTTACTCTGGACACCAGTAAGACAGAACCCCATTCCTTCTGACCATATTTACATATGTATCTAGAATCATACCATCCCTCAGCCTAGCCTGGAGCTCTGTGTGACTGTTAACTTACAAGCAGTTTCCGCTAGGCATCTCCCAGGGACCTAGCAACAGCTTACATCATCACCTGTCACCAATACCTGCTGCTGCAGCCAGGTGTGACATATAAAAGGAATAATCACCACCCTAGCTTTCTCTCTCTCTCTCTGTTCCCATGTGTTCCCAGCCAGTCTCTACCCCCGCCTTCTTTCTGTACTTCTCTGACTCAGCTTCTCTTCCCTCATGGCCCTTCTCCTGTTTGTCCGCCTCTACCTCGTAACTCCCTCCCCTTTCCCCAAATAAACCTCCTTTATATTAGGTCTGTTGCATGGCAAGATTTCCCAGGAGGGCATCTTGGCATGGGCCCACCTGGTACACCCCCACCCCACCCCATTAGATTTCATGACACTGACATTCCCAAAAGTTTCATAAATTCTCAAGTAAGGAAACCAGTCCATTCAGCTTGACTTCTCCTGAGTGCCTATATGGGCAATGTTATCCTTTGAGACATAACTAGGTTAGTAATATTTTCTCTTTCCTTTTTTTTTTCTTCCTTTCTTTCTCTTGTGTGTGTGTGTGTGTGTGTGTGTCTTCTATCTTTACATGAGTTCCAAGGATCAACCACTGGTCATCAGGCTTGGAAGGCAAACACCTTTACCCATTAAGTCCTTTTGCCAGCCCACTCAATGTTTTTTAATTTTTATTTATCTATTTTGTGTGTATGAGTGATTTTGCTTACATGTATGTCTGTGTACCATGAAGAGGGAGTCAGATTCCCTGGAACTGGAATTACATATGGTAGTGAGCCACCATATGAGTGCTGGGAAGTGAACTCGGGTCCTCTGGAAAAGTGTCCAAAGCTTTTAAATGCTAATCTGTCTCTCCAGCCCCAACTCATTTGCTTGTTTTGTTTTTAGAGACAGGGTTTCTCTGTGTAGCCCTGGCTATAGTGCAATGCAGCTCACTCTGTTGGTCAGACTGGCCTTGAACTCAGAGATCCGCCCGCCTTTGCCTCCTGAGTGCTGGAAATAAAGGCATGTGCTACCACTACTGTACTAACCTTTTTTAAAAAACTTTTCCAGCTAGGTGTGGTGGTATATACACTTTAATCCCACAACTCATGGTGCAGAAGTAGAGTTCCAAGCCAGGAGTTTAGTGGGTTAGTTTGATGCTACTTGTAATCAAATGCTAAATTCTGCACCCCTAGGTTTGGCTGCTCCAAGACAAGCAGATCCTCTTGTATACCAGCTTTTGTTATATAAACCACCCAACCACCCCCCAACACACACACACACACACACACACACACACACACACACACACACACACACGCTATCCATGATTGGTTAATAAAAATGCCCACAGCCTGTAACTGGGCAGAAGAAAGGAAGGCAGGGCTTTGATTCCCAGGCTTGGGATCTGAGGCCGGGACAATGAGGGGATGAGAGAGAAGGAAGAAGTCACCTTGGGGTAGGTGGATCATGAGTACATGGCCATGAGGGCTGGCCTGTTGGAGTAGGAACTACCCAGAGGGAACATGGCAAATGATTTCTCAGGGTTATTGACAGGGAAATAGACAAAATAAGAGGGTTGATATCTGCTCAGCTCTAGAGCTTTAAGGATTACTATAAATATAAAATTTTTGTGTCTTTTATTTGGGAACTAAATGCTTCTAAAGTAGGGTAGAAACCCCCAAATAATATTTACCACAACAAGGGAGGTCTACTCTATCTCAAAAAAAAGAAAAGAAAGGAGGTAGATTCCTTTTTAACTATCACTAAAACCATAAAAAAAAAATCTAGTTTTTTTGGTTGGTTGGTTGGTTGGGTTTTTGGTTTTTTGGTTTTTTGTTTTTTTTTTTTTGGTTTTTCGAGACAGGGTTTCTCTGTGTAGCCCTGGCTGTCCTGGAACTCACTCTGTAGACCAGGCTGGCCTCGAACTCAGAAATCCTCCTGCCTCTGCCTAAAAATCTAGTTTTTTAAAAGCAGGTGTGGGGATCTGGCAGGGGAAGGCAGTGATTAGCAGCACCTGCTGTTCTTCCACAGCACCCAAGCTCAGTTCCCAATACCCACACCAGGTGGCTCAGACACCCCTATCTCCAATTCTAGAGAATCTAAGCCCTCTTCTGGTCTCTGCAGGCACCCCCATCCATATACATGATAAAAGAATATTTTTTTAAAATCTGGGGCTTTGGAGAGAGAGAACTCAGAAGTTATAGGCATCTACCACTCTTTCAGAGAACCTAAGCTCAGTTCCCAGCACCGATGTCAAGCCGCTCATAGGTGCTGTAACACAAGCTCCATGGGTTCTGATGACACTGGCCTCCACAGGCACCTACGTACACATGCACATACCCATATCCATACACAGAATTTTTTTTAAATAAACAAATTTAAATGAAACAAAAGCAATTTTTTAAGCCTGGGCTGCATGAGATCCTGATTCAAACAAATTTGGAAAAAGAAGAGAGAGTTAAGCCATTAAAGAGTGCAGAGCACCTGAGTTCAGTTCCCAGCATCCACATTAGGTGGCTCATAACTGCCTGCAACTCCAACTTCAAAAGACCTGACTCCAAAAATCCAAAGGCCTCTGACCTCTGCAGCCACCTGCATTCATGTGCACAAACCCACACACATTATTTATGTATATGTATGCTTTATTTTATATATAACCAAGAATAAACCTTTTAGCTGGCTATGGCGACATATGCCTTTAATCCCAGCACCTGGGGGCAGAGACAGGTAGATCTCTGAATTCGAAATCACCCGGTCTACAGAGTGAAATTAACACCAGCCTGGTCTACACAGCTAACACCAGCATCCATCTCATATTTACATATGTATCTCATACAGTAGATACCTATTCATTCATGCAAGCAAAGCTGGATGACACAGAGGTGCTAAGGGACAAGCACGCAATACCCAACATCAAATCTAGGTCTTCTACTTCAAGTACAAAAACTTACTGAAAGCCTATTACAATCCAAAACGCTGTACCAGATATAAATGCTAAGTGAATGACGGAGTAACATTATCCTGTTTTGGTTTGATTTTTATGGTTCTGGAGATGAGCTTAGGGCCTCCCACTGTAAAGCAAACTACAAGTAACAAGGAAAACGATCTTCTGATGAGACAGAATTTGGATTAAATTAATATGAAGAGAACACAGGATTGAACCTCTCCTGGTTCTGCAGGCTTCAAATCTTTTCTGTTTCCATAATATCAACTGCACTCATGTGTTGACAAATCAGGAAAAAGCAAGGTTAGGCTATGGGCAGAAAGTATAACATGGCACCAATGTTCCATATTAACACTACCAAAGGGATATCTGGTCCTGTGGTAAACGCAGTGTCAAACAGGCAGCCTCCCAGTGTACAGCAGCAGGATGTAGTCTAGCCCTTATGGCATTTTTATTAACTAAACCCTGATGACTGTTATTCTAGACAGTATTCTACAAAGTCTGGGACAGATACTGACACTAAGTGTCTCTTATTCTGGGGTGACAGTCCTTTCCTTTTTGAGACATCAAAGCATCCTTTTTGGCCATTCAATTCAACAAAACCTTGTGTGTGTTAGGATTACAGGACTGAGCAGAGTTGGAAATCACATAGGTAAGGCCTCAGGAATTCTTGGTTGAACACTCTACAGCCGAGCCAGATAGATATTAACAGGGTCTCGACTTTCGTTCTTACCTCTTGAGGATCCTGGATTCACGTGTCCCTCAAACACCACAGATTGTCAGTTAATATTTCTCTTTCAAGATTCAAAACATCTTTTATAACAAAAACAAACCTCTACTAGGGCAAACACACTGGCCAAGAAGAATCCTTATACTTCAGGAGGCACAGAATTGCCTGGGGAGCCACTTAAAACACAAACTTGTTTCTATTCCCAGGTTTTCAGGTTCTTTACATCAGGGATGAAGCCCATAATTTGCATACCCAACCGTTTTCAGAGAAGCATAGGCCACTGGTCTTAGCAACCCCTCAAGATCCACTAATTAAGGAATATCCCTTCACACTTGTAGCAAGCTCAATTGTCAAGCCATGTAAGGAAATTTTAATTTGTACATTTTAGTAAGAGGATGATAGTCCCTCTTACATGAGCAGAACCAGAGCTTGTGATATTACAATTCTGAAAGGTTGGGCCAGATGTGGTAACACACACCTTTAAACCCAGCAGACTAGAGGCAGAGGCAGAAGCAACAGGCAGATTTATGAGTTCCAAACCAGCCTGTTTAACACAGAATTCCAGGTTAACCAGAACTACACAGTGAGACCCTGTCTCTGAAATGAAAGGAAGAAAAAAAAGGAGGAGGAGGGAGAAGTATGGTATGGACAAAAAAAAAAAAAAAAAAAAAAAAAAAAGACGAGAGTAACACTGGAACAATGAATGTCTAGACTGCTTAGAAAAATGGAAAGCAGCTAAAGCAAAGTCACACACATTTCAGTATTCCAAAGAAATGCCTCAAATATTGTATTACTGGCCGGCCCAGTCTTTGAAATGGTACGGGGAAACCGCGTGCCCTTCCTAGAACTCTCTCGGACAGTGCTGCCCAGCGCTCCAGCAATACTGTGCCATGATCCACACTGCCACCGCCAGAAGCAGGCGAGGGGCAGGGTTTCCGACAGCAACACCTGAAAAGGGCGGGTCCGGAGAAAAGCTAGCTTAGCTTTGGTGAATTTTCCCACCGCGTCTCCACGTAAGCGCATTAAAGGAAAAGAAAACACACCCAAAGACCACTATCAATGGTTTCGTAGCTTCTTTGTGCTATGTGTCCAAGAGAACTGAGCAAGTGCACCAAGAAAAGGACAGATAGCCAACAGGTGCTCCAGTTGCTCCGCAGGGGTCCTGGTCTCAGGCTGGGGTTGGAGGAGAGAGGGAGAGAAGGGAGAAGAGTAGGAAAAAGAGAAAGAGGGGCAGCCCCTCGCTCACCTGGTTAAGCTCCGTCTCAGCTGCAATTCTCAGCTTTGGGTCGATAGTGCCCTTCAGCGCCTGGATGATCCGATTGAGGTCCATGTCCGCGGGCGGGAGCTCGGGTCCCAGAGCCAGCAGGCCGGGTTGCAGCCGGGATGTCTCCTGGCCCTTTTTGGCCCCCTCTACCTCAGGGGACCACCTCACCCCCACCCCCTGCCGCTGCCACCACCGCCTGCAGCTACTTGCTGCGCCACTCTGACTCCGCGCCCCCTGTCCTCCCTCCTTCCCCCCGACAACTCTCTCTCCATTCACCTTTTACGACAGCCGGTGGGAGGTGGAAGAGGAAACGGAGACTCCTTTACGGCTGCCTCTTCCCCTGGCGTGCTGCACTGACCAGCACCCGCCAGAGACGCCATGATGCTCGTCTCAGGAGCCGGCATTCATTGCACAGCGGTGCTGCTACAGGAAGTCGCTCAAGTTTGTTCCAAACACCAGACTCCCGCAGACGGCCGCCATGATGCGGTACGGAAATCCTAGCTTGTCCACCCACTGGTGTGACCAAAGTAAGTTAATTGGCCTGGCATCTATTTACAGTTGTTGCAAATTAGGCATATCTAAAGGGAGTGGTACTTTTTGTTCGAGAACTCTGAACATCACAACTGAGCTGTTTCAAGACAAACTTACTGGAATCCTGAACTTACGTAGCTTACAGAAGAGGTTTCCTTTAATGTTTGAGCGCCACCCTTTATCCTGCCATTCATTCTTTGAACATTTGTTAAAAATGTTTACAGACAGGCACCATGTTATAATAACAAGATAAAATTTAATGCAGGTTTGTATGTATGAAAACTCAAAATCTAATAGATAATCAAATGTGTGTGTGTGTGTGTGTGTGTGTGTGTGTTTCTCTTTAGAGTGTAAAAACACAAAAATGCAGTAGTCAAGGAAACTATATGACCAAAAGTGCCCAAAATGTCCAGACTTTCACTGTGAAAGGCAAGAAGGGTTATGCTGTTTCCATCTACAACTGCAAAGCATACAAAACATAAAGTAAAGATGATTGTGGGCAAATGCTGCTGAGATGTGATCCTCCAAGGAGCATATAATTACGATGTATTGGTTCAATTAAATTTAAGAACAGTGTAGAAAATGAGACAGGATGTATGCTATATGACTGATTGCTTCCAGCAATGCCCATTTCAGTCCATTATGCACACAGCCATCAGAATGAAAAATGCATTTTCAATTTGAAATGTTACCTTTGCTACCTGCACCCCCAATTTCCTTTACTTATGATATCAACTCTAATAGACCTTTGAGTGGAAACATCTAGTTTCTTTGGAAAGTTATGTCAAATGATGGTTTGCAGGAGCACACAGGTGGATGTCAGTGCTAAAGCAGACACAGGTAAAAGGATATTTTGCTGGAGCAGACACAGGAAAAAAGTTTTTCCTCTAGCAGACACAGGTGAAAGGATGTCTTGATATAGCAAACACGTGAAAGGATGCTTGATGAAGGAGTATAAATATGACCCCCAAAGACAGTGGGAAACAAGCAATGAGCGTTGGTTTGCTCTGCCTTGCTAACACTCTATGAGCCTTCTATTGTTGCGTTCAACTTGTGGTAACACCAGCACTGAGAAAAATTCGTCCAAGAACTGCTTGTGAAGTTCCTGCAGCAGCTAGTAGCTTCTGCTGGTGAACCTGGCAATTTCTTCAGGATTGAACAACAGCTTCTGGTTCCTGCCTAGTGTCTGCCTGCCTAGAGAACTGGTCTGCAGCTGCTGAGTCTTATTTGGTGATTGCTACAGGACTGAACTACTGAGAAAGATCAAGCTCACCCACAAAGAAATACTGCTGAACAGGCTCACTCTCCCCGTACCCTAATAACTTTTCTCTTCCACTACTTCTGCTGGATGGTGGGCTAAAGGAGAGGGTGAACTCTTATTAAAGTAGGTTGCAAAAAATTATTACAAGCCTTTTTCACTGTTTTTGATACAAGATCTCTCTTCATAGCCCAGGCTGGTCTCAAACATGGGGCAATCCTGCTGCTTCAGCCAAGTGCTGGTATTCCAGCCATGAGCCTCACTTCAATGTCCTCTTTTCTACTTAAAGCCTATTCTCCTGTCTTTCCCTTTAAAATTTTACACTTGTTCTCCAACTCACTCATTCCTCTACTATTGAACTATTCATTCCTGACTACACATCATTTCCTGCTTTCCAACTCAACTACTGAAGAGTACCTTTGACCTATTGGGCTCATTGATAACACTATGTGTGTCTAAGGGAAAGAACACGTGTTTGTAATACAGCTTTTTCTCTTCATACTCAGTGATCAATCCTGTTCCTTGTTTTTAACCAGCACTATTCTCTCATTCCCTCAGTACCTGTTCTGAATCCTTCAGGACTTTTCTCGGGTACCCCACTCCATCTTAAAAAAAAAAAAAAACTACAAAAATGAGCAAAGCCCTGGCAGCTCCATTCACCCATTCCCAGATTCACCTGTGTACCTGTGCACCTCATTCCCTACATCCTGAATGGAATCTCTCCCATCTTCTCCAGAGTCTGGCTCCATAAACTCCACCTCTATTTTAAATATTTTCTCATTAAAATAAATTTGGTGGGCTGGAGAGGTGACTCACTTATCAAAAGGGCCTGGGATTGATTCTCAGTACCCACAAGTTGGCTCAAAACCATTCATAACACTGGTTCCAGAGAATCTAATACCCTCTTCTGACCTCATCAGGTACCAGGCATTCACAGTTATACAATCAAGCAAAACCTGTAAAGTAAATCTTTTAAAAATTGACATAAAAATAAAATAAAGTTGGGCTATTTATTACATGTTCTTTGCTGACAATTTCTTAAGATTTCTTTTTTCCTAGATGTCCGCCCTCTTTCTCCCCAACTAACTCAACTTCAATTTCTAAGTCCTTCCAGCTGCACAGAAAGATGGGGTGAGAGAATCACCAACCTGGACAAGACAGCTAAACACCAACTTAAAAACATAAAAAACATTAAAAAAAAAAAAAGGAAGAACTTTAAAACCTTAACTAATGATGTCTTAGTTAGGGTTTTACTGATGTGAACAGACACCATGACCTAAGCAACTCTTATAAGGACAGCATTTAATTGGGTCTGAGGTTTAGTCCATTATTTATCATCAAGGGAGCGTCCCAGAAGGCATGGTGCAGGCAGGGCTGAGAGTTCTACATTTTTATATAAAGGTCACTAGGAGAAGACTGGTTCCCACATGGTTAGGATGGTCTCATTGCCCACACCCACAGTGACACACTTTCTCCAACAAGGCCACACCTCCTTATAGTGCCACTCCCCAAGCCAAGCATATTCAAACCACCACAAATGCTAATTCTTCATTTTTTTGCTTTTGTTGCAATGAGTGTTCTTCACTAATTCTCTTTTCTTTCCATCTACTATTCAAGCAGGTGTCCCCACACTTCTGGCTTTGTTTCTACTGAAACTGACAGGTAAAGATCAGCACTGGTCCCTTCAGAGACCAAATGGAGGAGCTGTTTTTCATTCAATTCTTCATATTAAATTATCTCCTTTTGGTTGGCCCTTTACTTTATTCTGTTTATTAATTTTTTTCTTATTTCACATATGAGTATTTTGCCTGCATATATGTATGTGCACACAGTGCCCAAAGAGACCAAAAGAAATTGTCAGTTCCCCTGGAATTGGCGTTATAGATGGCTAGATCACTGTGAGCCAGCATATGGGTACTGAGAATTAAGCCTAGGTCCTCTGGATAAGCAACCACTACCCATAACCAATGAGCCATCTCTCCAGTACCTTTCTTTAAAAAAAAAAAAAAAAAAAAGTCTGTTGCTGGGTATGATAGCTCACACCTGTAATCTCAGCACTAAGGAGGTTGAAAAGGGTTGCTGCAAATTCAAGGCCAGCCTGACCTATAAAGTGAGACTGTCTCAAAGAGAGAGAGAGAGAGAGAAAGAGAGAGAGAGAGAGAGAGAGAGAGAGAGAGAGAGAGAGAAAGAGAGAGAGAGAGAGATACTCCTAGCACTTTGACCATATTATCTCCCAACTCACACACACACTCTGCTTAGGATTCTATCCTTGGTTCTTTTCTCATTCTCTTCTATCCATTCTACTTGAGGTATTTCACAACTTCTATAACTCTAACTAGTGGTTTGAATAAGTACAGCTCCCATAGGCTCATATATTTAAATGCCTAGTCACCAGAGAGTGGAACTGCCTAATAGGATTAGAAGGATTAGGAGGTAAGGCCTAATTAAAGGAAGTATGTGAAGTTTGAAATTTCAAAAGCCCATTCCAGACCCAGTCTCATTCTCTCTGCCTGCAGATAAGAATGTAGCTCTCATCTATCCTCCAGCACCATGCTTGCCATGCCTGCCATTCTCACTACCATGATAATAATGGACTAAGCCACTCAAAGTGTATGCAAGCCCCCAGTTAAATGTTTTCCTTTGTTAAGAGTTGCTGTGATGGGCTGGAGAGATGGCTCAGCAGTTCGGTTAAGAGCACGGACTATTCTTCCAGAGGTCTTAAGTTCAATTCTCAACAACCACATGATGGCTCACAACCCTCTGGAATGGGTATCCGATGCTGTCTTCTGATGTGTCTGAAGACAGTGAGTGTGCCCACATACATGAAATACATTTTTTAAAAGAGGAAAAAAATTGAAAAAAAAATGTTGCTGTGGTTATGGTGTCTTTTTCACAGCAATAGAATCAACAAAACAGACATGTGACAAAGTTTTAACCACATTCTCTTGAGTTAAACTAAATGTGTTCCAATGCCTATTATGTCTACCAGAATGTTCTCAAAGAAGATTGTTGATTAGGGAGAATATTAAATGCAAGTTTTTTCTCTTAACCCCAAGCACCCAGAGTTAGGACTCTGAGACTTAATTATATGTACAAACACCTTGGCTATAAACTTTGTTCCCTGACTAGCTCATAAGTTGATTATCCATTACTCTAGTCTACATTTTGCCACAAGGCTGATTACCTTGGTTCAGCTCCCGTGCTTCTGACCTCTTTCATGTTCCAGGCATGGATCCCTGCCTGGTTCTATCCCAGAATACTTTCTACCTACTAGATATCCCACCTTCTATTCTACCCTTTCCTATAGGCCATAGGTGTTTTGTTTTGTTTTTTTTAATTTACAAGTGATGCAACCATACAGTACATAAGAGATTCTCTCTACAGGGAAAGACTTTATAGCAGTTATTTCAATATAAAGAGAGGAGATTAAAAAAAAAAGCCAGTGGCACCATTTAAAGCTAGTAAAGAGAGCGAAGTGATTACTTATACTACTGGTCAGAATGCCAACTAGTACAAACACTATGGAAAATAATTTATCCGTTTCTTTAAAACAAACAAACAAAAAGAACAAAACCAAGAAAAACTAAAACATGGGACCAACACATGGGCAAGCAGCCACACTTCTAAGCATTTGCCCTAGAGCAGAGCGCTATTAAAAAAATAATAATAATAACTTGTACATGAAGCCAGGCATGGTGGTGCACACCTTTAATTTCTACACTCAGGAGGAAGGGGCAGGTGGATCTCTGTGAATTTCAGGTCAGCCTGGTCTACAGAGCAAGTTCTACGACAGCCATGGACAGCCAGGGCTGACAGAGAAAACATGTCTTGGAAGATGGATTGGAGGGAAGAGGAAACAAAAGTAGAGGAGAGGAAAGAAAAAAAAACTTGTATATGGGTGAAGTGGAAATTTCTGGTTTCTTTGGAGACTCAGTGTGTAAGGTGATGTTTTCCTGGAAGCTGTCTTGTGAGAGGATGTTTTGCTGAAGCAGACACATGAGAGAGCAAGTGATGTTTCCCTGGGGCAGACACTTGAACAACACATCATGTTTGGAAAGAGTCTAAGTGGAATCCCATACTGAAAGGATACTCTTACACTGAGACACCTTGCAACACTTCACTGGGCTTCTCTGGGCTTCCTTCTTTGCTGGTCTTCCTTTGTAAAGAGAAAGGTGCCAAAGAGCTTCTCGTGGTATTGCAGCTGATTTTTGCCCCTTCACCTCCTGCCAATTCAGCAGAGCCTTGTGGTGTCCACTGGATTGAGCTGCTGCTACTGATTCATGTTTGATATTTACTATTGAACTGGACCACTGATGTGTGTTTGATATTTGCCATTGTACTGGACTACCACTACTGATTCATGTTTGGTGTTTGCTATTGTACTGGACTGCTGGAATTCTGACAATGAAGAGTGGAATTGCCCACAAAGAACTATTTCTAAACAGGTCCACAACCCCCTTTTCCTATGTATCTTCTTTTCTCCCTACCTCTAGTTGGTGGGTTAGAAGGTTGAAGCATTTAAGCATTTTCTAGGTTTAGAGAAAAATCTAAGCCTACAGGTGGCACCCCACTTTGGGTACCAGCTGTTAAAATAATTTTTAAATCCATTTTTCCTTTCCCAGCCCCAGCTCCCAGAATGACAACTTGGAGACTAATTAGTATTAAATGCCTTGGCCATAATCTTTGGTTCATTCTCTACCCAACATGTAACTTATTTAATCATTTAAACTATTCTATGTCTACCATGTGGTTAGTTATCTCCCCGACTTCAGTCCTGACTGCTTCTTTCTTTACATCTCTTCAGCATAACCCTGAGTTCATCTACCTATTGGTTTACATCCATCTCCTTGGTTCATTTCCCATGGCTCTCTTGAATCTCTTTTATACTTTCACTATTCCCCAGAATCCTCTCTCTTCCTGCCACTGTCACATCTCCCATTTCCTGCCTCACCTCATTGGCTTCTTTATTGACAGGTGGTGCTTACAAGAGATTCTCTCTACATGTGGGTGTGTGTAACTCTATTTCTTACAGTCTAAACCTGAAAACAACTGTTCTTCAGTGGGTATTGGGATACATTGTGTGAAGGTGTGTCTCTGTATGTTCAATTGTTAATTCTATACCAGCAGAGAGCTAAATGTTGGCAGGATCTTGGTATTGTTATTTCTTTTTTTATTAGATATTTTCTTTATTTACATTTCAAATGCTATCCTGAAAGTTCCCTATACCCTCCCCCCACCCTGCTCCCCTACCCACCCACTCCCACTTCTTGGCCCTGGAGTTCCCCTGTACTGGGGCATATAAAGTTTGCAAGACCTAGGGGCCTCTCTTTCCAATGATGGCTGACTAGGCCATCTTCTGATACATATGCAGCTAGAGACACGAGCTCTAGGGGTACTGGTTAGTTCATATTGTTGTTCCACCTATAGGGTTGCAGACCCCTTCAGCTCCTTGGGTACTTTCTCTAGTTCCTCCATTGGTATTGTTATTTCTATTCTATTCTATTCTATTCAAGCCCAACACCTGTCTCATATTTTGTAAATACTTATTCTCCCTCACCTCCCTAAGGCAATCTAGAATTGTATCTGATTGGCTGTAATAAAGATCTGATAGCCACTAGCTGGGCAGGAAGTGGAGGGCAGATGTTCCAGTGCTGGGAGAAGGCTGAGAGGAGGAGATTGGCCAGCAGATATGTGTGAGTAGAGAAAGCAAGCTAAGCACAATGCATGAATCCTTCCTCTCTGCTTCTTTATAATGGATGTGACATGATTAGACATTTTAAGTTCCTATTGCTGACTTCCCTGCAGTATGGACAGTAAGTTGGGATTGTGAGCTCAAATAAACCCTTTCCCCTCCAGTTACTTTTGTCAGAGTGTTTTATCATAGAAACAGAAAGGAGCTAAGACACAATGAAACACGCATCAACTTGAACAGATGTGCAGAGGACTACAAGGAGAGTGCCAACCTTAAACTGATGTGGACTGTCTATATATAATCCCTTAAATACTATTCAATGATCAAAGGATTAACACTGGAGAGAACATAAGGGAAGTGGGTAGAGATATCGTAATATAACCTGATCAAAATGCCTTATAGTGCTGGCATTCTGGCTGATATTGGACTATAGCTTTGTAACATGTTATTGTCAAAGGAAACTGGGTAAGATTTCATGGAATCCATCTTATTCCCTACAACTACATGTGGTCCTATAATTGTCTCTAAATAACTTAAAATACATAATTTAAAAGCCAAATTTTCCCATGAAATTTTTCCTACCTTTGGAGCACAATGTGCTGATTAGCCCTTTTTCAACCTGACTCAAGCTAAGGTCATCTGTAAAGAGGAAGCCTCAAATGCATCCATCAGACTGACCTATAAGCAAGTCTGTAATGATTTTTTTGATTAAAGATTGACATGATGAGCCCAAAGGGTCAAGCCCACAACATGTAGTGCCATTCTTTGGCAGGTGAGTAAGCCATGAGGGCAAACCAATAGCAGTTCAGTTCCCACCTCCAGGTCCCTGCCTTAAGTTCCTGCCCTTACTTCATAATGGACTGTGACCTAGAGTTGTAAGATAAAATAAACCCTTTCCTCCCCAAGTTGCTATTGGTCAGAATTATTGTTATAGCAATAGAAATCAAATTAGGATATTCACTAAAGACAATGTTATTAAACTAAAGACAACAGGAAAAGTCAGCATAAACTGTAAGCTCAAACTTTGCTCTCATCACACTTTAAATGACTTGCCTTAAACTGTAATTTAACTTACCTATGGCTCATTATGCATCCCTATTTTTTATTACTTTGCATACAAGGATATTTACATTTAAAAATGCCCTCACTTTGTTGACTTGACTATCCTGTCTAAGAGCTGTTATGAGGACTTAATGAGATAAACATAGGCATACCCAGTAAGTGTTCATTGTTACAAATTCGGTGTGTTTAACTGAAAGCTACCTTATTCTGTCTTTGCTTATGCAACATACAGTGTGAGGCTGTGTCAATCTGTAAGTACTGAGGGAAGAAAATAAATGAACACAAGAGTGATGGAGGTCTGAAGCAGGATGGCCAAAATAGGAACATGGGTGAGAAAGATATGCAACATCTCATGAGTATAACCAACAGAATTGTGTGGTTAGGTAAGAATAAAAAGTTAACTATAGAAAGACAAGAATGATTGTAAAATTCTAGCTTTGATGGCTTTTAGGAAGTCACTATCCAAGGCAAGCTGGACTGGGTTACGGAGGCTGCTTTTGCACATGCCAGCTGAGTGTTTTGATAGTTTCTTCAACTAGAAACTGCCATGGAAAACCTACATCCCCGTTCACAAAAGCTTGCATGGGAAGAGAAAATGTCAGCTCTGTACCCAGAGATGTCTCATGGACGGTTCTGCTAGGGGCTATGGCTCAGGGTAAAAATAATTGGCATGCTTACAGTTTAAAATACCAAAGTAATGTTTATTTGGGCAATGCCACTACAGTCTATTTAAGTATTTAACACCTTAGCCATCCAAACAGAATATCACCCAACTGTCTACCCTGCCAGTGGACAGTAGCTCACTTATTAATCTGTTAGTGGTTCATATGGTATAGAGAAAATGAAAGCTAATAGCTCAGACCTGAAAACTACCTAGAGCCAGGCCTGATAGTGCACTGGAAGTGGTAGAAGTAGAGGAATCATGACAGGGCCAGACTCAGATACAGAACAAGTTTGAGGCCAGCCTAGAATATATGAGACCCTGTCTCAAAACACAATAGTCTGTGGCCACAACACCCAGAATGCATTTGATCTCATCTAATTTAAAACAAATAAATCTTACAAGTTTACTAGAGCACATTTAAAACCGCATTAAGTAATCTGTCAGTGACTGTTATTTAGCTTACACTTGCGCACCTCTCCTCCAAAAGGGCCTATCTCAGCAGGACTCTGCATCATGGTGCCCGGTGAGAGCCACGGCTTGTACATTTAAGAACTTTAGTACTATATTAATAAATGTCAGCGGCAGTAGTCCTTAAAATAGCACAAGTAACCAGAATCCCTGAGCAGACTTTCCCAAAAGAATGTGACAAACTTCCTAGTTAAAGAAGGAAGGCATTTTAAAATTCCTAATCTCGGCTGGAAAGATGGCTCATTGGGTAAAATGCTTGCTGTTCAATCATAAGAATTTCAGTTCAAATCCCAAGGGCCAAGAGAAAACTGACAAATAAATTAGCTCATTAGGACCTGTAAATCAAGAGCTCAGGAGGCAGAGACAGGCAGATCTCTGTAAATTCTAGGACAACTTGTTATACATAGGAAGTTCCAGACAGCTAGGAGACAACCTAGTCAGCAAATTTATTGTTAATTGGACTTAACCGGAGAGAATAAAGTTGCCAACAATATTGAAAACATGTTGATTGTGTGGTGATGAGGAAAACTAAATAAACTAAAGGCTTGAGAAAGACCTCATGGACCTGATAAACTAGCTGCTTCTGAGCACTGATCTGCTGTCAGTCATTTATTTAATAGTAGCAGTGCCTTCTCTATGTACTTTGTGTTCTGGACTTGAAAATCAAAAATCAAAACAATTTTCTGCCTTAGCAGATGAGCTGCATCAATTGATAAGCAAAAATATTTCTCCAGTCCTTCACATATTTCTAAATATTATAACAAAGTACTTCTGACAATAACTCCTTATAGGAACTGAAAAATAAAATATTTAATAACTAAGAGATTTATATCTAAAATATAAAATATGAAAAAAAGAAAACTATAGCACATAACATTTATGGGCCAGGAACTGTTAAGTGTTTAGGTATATCCTTAGTAAAATTTATAACTGCACCATTACACTGATCCTGTATACACATGGGAAGATAGTCTTTAAAAACATGAAGGAGGGAAGAAGGGAGGAAAAGAGCTCAATCCTAGAGATAAAATAGCCAGCCCAAGGTTAATTAGGAGTAGCAGAGGCAAGATGTAAACAAACAAACAAAAAAAGCCTAAACTTTTTGATTACTCAGCATTTTGTCCATACAATTAAACCAAATATTTTACAAAGAACAGAGTACACATGTACATCTCTTACTATGCCTTGTTTTAATACACACAGCAGACAACAAAATGTAGCTAAATGGAGAATATGCCCTATGGAAAGGAAGTCATAATATGTTCAGGAAAATATATAGTTCGGCCAGTGGAAAAGATCCATCTTGTTTGGTTGTTTTTTTTTTGTTTGTTTGTTTTTTTGAAACAGGGTTTCCCTGTATAGCCTTAGCTGTCCTAGAACTTGATCTGTAGACCAAACTGGCCTCTAACTCAGAGATCCATCTGCCTCTGCCTCCCAAGTGCTGAGATTAAAGATTTGTGCCACTGTTGCCCAGCTACATCCATCTTTTAATTAGATACTCATCAGAGGAAAATGACCTTAGAAGGACCTAGACAATATAAAGGTCTAGCACCATGAACCCATTAATTCCAGAGTTGTCAGTGATAAATTCTTAACTCTCAATCAAATGTTTATGCAAACAGAAACAACTGGAGGTGCAGTTTAAATTTTTATTGAGGCACAACGAGGCATGGTAACTTATCTGAAGTTGAGGCATTCAATTCAGTAAGCTGACCATTAACACAGTTCAGGATTAAGTGCAAACAATACACATTCGCTGTGTGACTAGCAAGGCTACATCACAATTTATAAAGTTAGTGCTAATTATCATTCTGCTTCAAAGTCTTCACATAAAATGGAAAACAAAAAAGTGAGGACCTCCTTCTTTCTCTAGGAACAAAAATATTTTTCCCAACCAGTCAATCACTAGGGCAAGGACTGCTTTTCCTTAGATCCACTAGTGAGAACTTCATTCTTTTATTCTGAACTGAATTTTAATCTTGATAAAGAAGATAGCCTGAAAATGTAGAGTATTTCCAGCTACTTCCATAAATCGCTCCCCTGTGTAAGCGCAGCCATATCTGGTCTCCCTGGAGGAGCTGGAGAACGGCATGGTTGCTTGCTGTCTCATGGTCTGGAGCACCATCGTTGGCATAGGCTGACACCAAGACCTCCTCATTCTTCATCAGGTTGACATACAGTGGTACATTCACAGCCAGCTTTAGCATGTGAAAAATGAACACGTAAGTGCCATTCACTGGGCAATTGAATCTACCAAGCTGAAGATCAAAGGTCTCTCCCAAGTTGTTCAGGAGAAGATCAAACACAATAGGTTGGTCTAAAGTTCCAGGAGCCAGATTGGATGTTCTGGCAGCTGAGAAGGCAACTCGCATTTGCTGAGGCAGGGGATAGATATGGACTGGCAGGATGGCGGCTGCTGGGCTTGTCACTGGCACATCCACTGGGGTCATGCTCCGAGAGTCTCCTAGCCCAGAGTCTCCACTGTTAAAAGTCTCGCTGTCTCTTTCTGGGCTGCTCACCTGAGAGGAGTCACTCCACCCTGCTGTTCATTAATAACAGTGAGTTTTTCAGTGAGGCCTTAACTTTGACAGGATATTTAACATTAGCTACTGAAACACAAGATTCCAAAACAAAAGCAATAAAAATGTAGTCAGAAGGTCCTAGGTAATCTTGTGTTGATTGCTTTCTAATTTTTAAAGGTCAAAAAAATGCACTGTTGTCCTGAAATTGAGTAACTTACCAAAACTCATCAATATCAGAAAACTAAAACCAGATTTGGGCATTTTTTTTTACATATCTTACTTCCATAATTCTCATTCGGCGACTAATTCTTTTCAGTGACTAATCTTCTATTCAGAGTAAGTAATATAAAAGGGCTCAAGAAAATTTAAGATTAGCTTAAAAGACATAGAAGTACCAACTACTAGCCAATTAAGAGATGTTCTGACAGGAGGAGTAAACCCCAAGATAAATGCTTAGTTCTCATTTCAACTTTATAACTGTTATAAAATTATATGCATGCATGCGCGCGCGCGTGCGTGCGTGCGTGTGTGCGTGTGTGTGTGTGTGTGTGTGTGTGTGTGTGTGTGTGTGTACATATAGGTGTGGGTGCACATATGTATGCATATAAAGTCCAGAAGTTTGCATCAATAGCTTCCTCAGTCCCTTTTTTTTTTGTTTTTAGACAGAGTCTGTCACTGCCCCTGGAGCTCATTGATAGCTAGACAGAATGTCCTGGCAGTCCTCTGAGATCTATAACCCTACCACTAGGGCTATAGGCAACTGCCACAGAACCCAGCTTTTTACATGTATGGCAGGAATCTCAACTCAGGTCTTCATACTGCACAGTAAGCAGTTTTCCCAACACAACCTTCTCCACAGATCTGAAATAATAATGTTTTAGGTGCAGTGTAAAAAGCACTGCTCAATATGATCAAAGTAGAAAGGTTGTTTTCCTTTGAAGTTTCTCTCTTTAGTAATTCTTTTTCAATTACACTGAATCATTTAATGGTCTCTTCTCATTTTAACATGTGTAAGTACACTGCCCAGTGTTTTAACTGCTGCTTATTCAAATCTATCATTGCACTAACACAAGCACCATTCATTTTAAAAGCCATCATTCTGGGGACTAGAGAAGTGGTTCAATGGTTAAGAACACTTGTTGCTCTTGCAGAGGATCTGGGTTCAGTTCCCAGCACCCACATGGTGGGCTACAACCATCTGTAACTCCATTTCCAGGGGATCCAATTCCTTCTTCTGACCTCCAAAGGGACCACCAAGCATGCACGTGGTGCACAGACAAACATGCAGGTAAAAAACACTAAAAAAAAAAAATAATAATAAACCTAAAAAAAAATTTTTTTAAGCCATCTTTCTGAATCATCAGACTCTACCTAAAGTTAGCATAGGAAATTGTGTCAAAGGTTAAATTATCTGACTTCCACATGTGTGCTTTGGCACAAGCACACTCAAATTCACATGCACTTGCAGCATACAGGCACACACACACACACATACACACACACTACAAATAAACAAATAAAAAATATATAACAAAAAAGGTTAAATTATGTTCACATAAAGAAAATAACACTTCTTAGAAAACATACACAACTAGACTGAGAGTGTTAATACCTTTCCTAATAGTCTATTGCCTCATTCCATTCGGGTTAGCACTGAATTTCAATTTTGGTTAGCAAACTGAAAACTTCAGGAGAGAAATGGTGAAAACGTTGTGCTTTAGAGAGAAGTTGGTAGAGGATATAGTGAAGTAAAAGCTTGCTTTAGGTAAATGTATGCAGATAAGTACCCTTACCTCTTGAATTTGCCTGAAGACCACTAGATGTCCCTGATCTTTTATAACACTGCTGGAAATTATCCTGAAATGAATACATGAATATTTTAACTTGGCACGAAAACTAAAAGTACAGATTAATTAATTAGCATCTAGGGAATGAGTACAGTGCTGAGTAATCAATCACAGGAGCAAACAATGGCCTTTGTCAGTCAGTGCTGAGTAATCACAGAAGCAGACAGTGACCTTTGTCATTCATCTTCATAAAGGGCACAGTATAGCAAGAAAAGCACATAAATTCTTCAATATGACCCAGACTGTAAATCAATGTTAAGACTAGGGACAGAGAGAAGTCTTAGTAGGTGAAGACAATAGTAACCAAGCCTGACTGAATCCCCAGAATCCACAAGACAGAGATAATCCATGCCTACAAATTTTCCTCTAACCTCTCTCTATATATACCACAGTGTACATACATACACACACACACACACACACACACACACACACACACAAAGTAAATAAAACAAAGCTTTAAAAGAAAAACACTGGTGTAGTATGTTAATCTAAATATGATAGAAAGTTTACAAAGTTTGCTAAAATGCAATGTGTAAACCCCTATCAGTCTTGTCAGATATAAGGAAGAAAATTTGCTGAGTGGTCAAAATCCAAATAAAACAATTAAACTTGTAAAGATGAACTCTGCTATATATAACAGGTAAGTTAAGTTGAAGGCAATTTAGTAACACTATAAGATACAGAAGCTTGGGAATTTAGAAAAAAAGTTTGCAATCCAATTTTTACCCCATTTACTTGCTATGTGACCACAAACAAGAAATTTAACCTCTGAACCTTTTTCCTATAAAATGGAAGAGTAAATGAGCTTATGTGAACATGATTAAGGTCCTTTCAAATTCCATCTCACTTGATGATAGGAAAAATGTTTATATCTAACAACCACAACTGTTCCAAAGTTTAGCAGCAACAGCTATTTCTACTTACCCTTTGAGAGTAAGCTGTTCCAGAATATTCTCTAGCTTGCAGCTGCAGCTGGCTGTAATTCCCACTTGAAACTGAAGGAAGTCCTCTGTAACTATCAAAACCTAATAAATTAACAAACAACATACATAAAACGATAGGAAATGAAGTTCAACAAACTCTGTGGCTTTAAAAGTTAAACTGGAGGGGAAAAAATTGGACAGATCTTACAATGTCACCATTAGATATGTTTTCTTTTTTTGTTTTTATCAGAATATGAAATTTTATTACTGTGTTTTCCATTGCCAAAATTTATAGTTTTAGTCTTTCCTTCTTGCCTTTGTATAGGGCCAATGGAGAAACACTGGCTACATTAACAACTTAAAGTAGACTCTAAGACTTTCACCTACAGCATGCCCTTTTTGACTAAATCCAACAACCAGAACCTCATCATTTTCCATCAATGGGCACAAATGCTGTGATCATCTTGCCATTCTTGATGAGCTGAATCCTGACACACTTTCTAACAGCAAAACTTGGCTATTTGGCTTCAACCCCTACTCTTTCCAGCACAGTTCTCTTTGCATGAGCACCTCTAAAAGGATAACCCCTAAGGCTGTGCCCAAGTGGGCGTGTATTTCTTATACAGTTTGTCATGCCACTTCTAGTCCTGTCACATACTGTGGAGCTTCCTGGTAGTACAGAGACCATAATATTTGCCCATCTTGCTGGCACCATGGACCAGAGCAAAAGAGATATGTGTCTTAAAGTAAAAACATACTACAACGTTTCTATAGCAAAATACACATAATCCTGCTGGCTATTTATTTACTTATTTGTTTATCTTGATTTTTCTAGACATGGTTTTTCTGTGTAATCCTGGCTGTCCTAGAATTCATTCTATAGATCAAGTTGGACTCACACTCAGAAATCCACATGCCTCTGCCTCCCACATGCTGGGCCTCTGCCTACCACATGCTGGATTAAAAGCATGCACCACCACATCCAGTATTTTCTCCTGACTTCTAATACTGTTGAAACGCAAGTTGTGGTTGGGCAAAGATGGGACTAATGTACTTAGGCACTTAAAACCTCAACATCGGGCTGGTGAGATGACTCAGTGGGTAAGAGCACCCGACTGCTCTTCCGAAGGTCTGGAGTTCAAATCCCAGCAACCACATGGTGGCTCACAACCATCTGTAACAAGATCTGACGCCCTCTTCTGGAGTGTCTGAAAACAGCTATAGTGTACTTACATATAATAAATAAATAAATAAATGTTATTTAAAAAAAAAAAAAAAAAACCTCAACATCAAGTACTTTTGCTAATATCAAGCTGCCACCACAATACTTAGAACCGTAACTAAATCTTAGCAGTCCACTATATGGACTCAAATTCTCTTGTTATCTGAAGTATAGTTTGAAAGTAACCTGCAAATGAGCTTTGTCTAATTAGGGCACTTTTTTTTTGTTTTGTTTTGTTTTTTTGTTTTTTTTTTCTTTTTGGAGACAGGGTTTCTCTGTATAGCCCTGGCTGTCCTGGAACTCACTTTGTAGACCAGGCTGGCCTCGAACTCAGAAATCTGCCTGCCTCTGCCTCCCAAGTGCTGGGATTAAAGGCATGCGCCACCACCGCCCAGCAATTAGGGCACATTTTAAGAGTAAATCAATCAGTAAAAAAGTACAATTCAAACATGAAAATCAAAATCCCACATGAAAACCAAGCTTCTTTAGTAAATCACAGAATTAATCCTCTTTGCAGACAGCAAGTTAGGTCCGTGCAGAGAATAAGTATGCTAAAGTACTGGAGTGCTGGAGAGGTAACTCAATGCTTAAGAGCATAAGTAAAAAAACAGTTCATCTACTAACAGACAATTATAAATGGGAATGACAAAAAAAAGAACAAGAGAAAAGTCAAATTTCAGTCAGGTTAATATACAGATTAAAATAATTTAGTACACTAGATTAAAAGCATACCTTTGTAGCCACCAGGAGACTGATAGGAACTCATTAGTAACCTCCCTCCATGTGAACACCCTCTCAGAGTCCCCCGACTACTGATAAATGGCTGAGCAGGTCTGGGAAACATACTCGTGGGTGCTGGGTAAAAGGCAAGGCTGCCATTGCTTACTTGAACAGTTCCATCAGGATGATAACCTGCACCTTAAGAGAAAACAATTTAGAGTCAAGAATTAAATGGGTCCAAAGGCCCCATTTGTCAATATATATAAAAATATATTGCTATATGTATATATATATACACATATATATACACACACACACATATATATATACATACCTCTAACATATTTTCTCCCTTTAAAAACATGATTTATGAGCATATATGAGAAATAGAATATTACTCAGTTATAAAGGGGAAAAAAAATCTGGCACATGTCACAGTATAAGTGAGCTTTACAGGGGTTATATTGAATAAGTATATGATGCCAACTTACATGAGGTAGGCAGGGTAGTCAAATTCAAACTCATAAAGTAGAATGGTTGATTCCAGGGGCCAGTGGGAAATGAAAAGGAGTTAGTGGTAAGCAGATATAGTGTTATAGCCAGTGTGGAATGCACAATTCAGATGTGGTATCACATCTGTGGGAGGATGTTTTTGTGCACTGTGTATTCAAATGCTGATTTCTGTACACAGGGATCTGTAGCAGTCCCTACTTTAGTACTGTCATTATTTTGAAGCATCTCCTGATTCAATATTTTATAAAACACTGTTCTTCACCATCTTCTGATTGGCTAAATAAAGGGCTGTGCAGCCTATTGCTGGACAGGACAGGAGAAGACAGAACTCTCAGGCCCAGAGAGAAGGTTTCAGGTGGGGACCAGGGGAGTCATCACTGGGAGGTGAACAAAGAAGGAGGTGCCAGGCGAGACTAAGATGGCAGGTAACATGCCATGTGGCTGTTAAGTAGGCCAGGCCAGCATTGTTGGGTTAGAATACCCTAGAAAACACCCAGCTACTATGCCTAGTTTATAATAAATAATTAGTGGTTTCCATAACGTTATTCAGAGCAAGAATGGACCTAGAAAAGCCCCTACTTTTACAAGGTGTAAAAATGTTAAGAATGATGCCAGGTATCATGATGTATGTCTTTAAAAGCAGTACTTGGAGACAGAGACAGGTGACTCTCTCTGGCTTTGAGACCATACTAGTCTACACTACAAGTTCCTGATGCACTAGGGCTACAAAGTAAGACATCTCAAGCTAAAAATTCCAGATCAAGGAGTAAAAGAAAATCCTAATTTTGGGGGGAGGGGTGAAGAATGGGAGGTTCTCATGTAGCACAAGCTGGTCTTGAGCCAAGGATAATCATGAACTTCTTCTTATCTTGCTGTCTCCAACTCCCAAGTTCTAAGATTGTAGACATCGTCCATCATGCCCAGTTGATGCCAGTGTTGAAGATGAAACCTGGGACTTCTGACATGTTAGACAAACACTTTATAGCTGAACTACATCCCTTGGCCATGAATTATAATCTTGAGAATTCAAAATTGAGAAAGTCTATGACCACAGTGTCTGTTAGGTAAAATGCCTCTGTTTCAGCAATACGGTAACAGCAGAATGAGTGCCTCCACAGCAAGATCTGGGATCTCCCCTTAACCTCTCACCATTAAAGGGAAAAGCACCCAGAGGCTCAGCTCATTTGCTCAGCATGTCAAAGGCTTCAATACCAACACTACAAACCTACCAGTGCTTCTGTATTAAGGAAGGTAATAAATTTTAAAAAGGAAAAAAATAAATAAACCTTAAAAAGGTTACCTATGCTTTCAACATTCAAAACAGCTTTAAAAGGTTTAAACTTGTCTATGAGCTAACAGTACAATAGCATTTATCTCCTCGCTTTAGTTTTTATTTTCTATAAAACCCATCATCTGTACTTAAGGGGTAACACAGTGTAGAACAATAGCTTCACAATCTCCACGAGAACATCTAGAGGCCCTATCTAGCTCAGCCTCTGTCTAGATAATGAAAGCAATCGAACTTGAAATCAAGAGCCAACAAGACTAAAGCAGCCACTCAAGTTCTATCTCTTCATAGTTCAAACTAGGGAACTGAAGAAATGGTTCAACAGTTAAGGGCAGTTCCTGTTCTTTCAGAAGACCCCCAGCACCCACCACCAATAAATCTAAAAAAAAAAAAAAGTTTTCTTTAAAACAAACAAACAAACAAACAAACAAACAAAGGCTAAGGGCCTGGGAGACAAAAGCAAAGAGATCTCTGAGTTCAAGCCCAGCCTGGTCAACAAAGCAAGTTCCAGGATACCCAGGTCTACACAGAGAAACCCTGTCTTGAAAAACAAAAGATCAAAACAACAAAAACAAAACAAAAATAAGACAAAAAAAGCCTTCAAAAGTTAAGTTGGTAGGTAAATGTTGGGAATTGGTTCTAATACTTTGTCTTATTTCAGCTCCCAAAAGCCATGCTTCCAGACCTGAGGGTCCCTGTCCCTAGCTAGCTTCGATTGGTAATTAGGAATTTCATACAGCCACTGGCTGGGCAGGGAGACTGGGTAGGACTTTGAGACTGCACAGGCAAGGGACCAGGAGAGAGAGGAGGAAGAAGGGAATCGCCATAACTCAGAGACAGAGGGATTAGATTTAAGAGCTGAAGGAGAGAAACCATCCAACAATGTAGATGGAAAGGGGATGTGGCCCTATGGGGAGGCTCCCCAGAAGACAGCAAGCAGATATGAAATATAGATTTTTAAAAGATGTTAAGCCAGAAATACAGGAGGGGAATGTATGCTAGCCTCGGAGAGGTTTAGAAGTGCCCAGCCCTTGAGCTAGTCAAGGCATATAAAAATTAGCTGGTGTGTGTATCTTTCATTCGAGAATCCACAGAGCTCTTGGGAGAGTACAGCGCATATGCACATGAGACCCTTCAGGAGCCAAAGTGGTTTAACTAATTCTCCACTAGAGGTAAACTTAACTAAATGGAGGAAAATACATCAAAATGTCTTTCTACCAGACAAACATTAAAGAGATAAGTATTTACAGCTGTAAGGGCACTACAGACTGTTTACTTGAAAGGCTACTGTCTAAGTTTTCAGAAGGGCTATAGAGGGTACTCCAGTAAAGCACCAAGTTGGCATGTGGTACTTATAAAGAATATATGCAGAGGTCATACCAGTCTCTGGAGGCTGAGTTGTCTGGTCTATGTGTACAGCTGGGAGCTGGCATTGGGATACTGTCTGTGTACTTGATGAAGTAAAATTTTGATTGTAGCCAGATGAATAAGGAGGTTCTTTCATTTCTTGTTCTTTCCGTGGAGGCAGAGGTGCATTAACATTAAACACCTTAAAAGAAAGAGCACACAAAGCCACTGGGTATGGTTCAGAGGAAGTGCCTCAATACCATCTGTACCACTCACCAGATCCTAAGGCACTAGATGAGCAAAGGATTTGAACAGACATTTCTCCAAAGATAACAAACAACTAAAACTGAGGAGCATGATCATCCTTAGACATCAGGGAAAGTAAACCAAGACCACTACGGGATATCAGTTCATACCCTCTGGGTCCACCATTGTCAAAAGATGGAAAGCAAGACTAAACAGGGAGCAGGGGAACTGTAATCTTTTTACTGCTGGAAAGGTAAAATAGTACAAACACTGTGGAAAACAGATGATGGTTCCTTGTGAAGATAAACATAAACCCACCAGTTTCATGTCTAGATAGTCTCCCAAAAGGAGTAAAAGTCAAGAGTTGAACAGATATGAGCTTAGCAACATTATTCCTAATAGTAAAATGTCAAAAAAATCTAAATGAAATGAGACAAGTACATTAAGTATTATTCAGCCATAAAAAGAATGAAAATATAATATATATTACATAGCAAAAACATTATGTTAGTGAAACAAGCAAGTTAAAAAACAATTGGGAAAAGATGAGATGGCTCCCTGGGTAAAGACGCTTACTGAGCAACCTTAGTGACCGGAGTTAATCCAGGTAAAGGTGGTAGAAGAGAACTAATTGCATTATAATTGTCCTCTGACCGCCATATGCAAACTGTAGTGCTTTGCACATGATAATAATAAATAATATTGCTTTTGAAAAGAAATATATGGTTTCATTTCTACCTAGAATAAGTAACTACATAGAAGTAGAATAAAGGTTCAAGGAGGGAGAAATATTGGGAACTATAATCTAATCGAGTGTTCTAGTTTCCCTTTTGTTCCTGTGATTAAAAACAAAAAACAGGGGCTGGAGATGGCTCAGCGGTTAAGAGCACTGACTGCTCTTCCAGAGGTCCCGAGTTCAATTCCCAGCAACCACATGGTGGCTCACAACCATCTATAATGAGATCTGATTCCCTCTTCTGGTGTGTCTGAAGACAGCTACAGTGTACTTATATATGATAAATAAATAAATCTTTAAAAAAAAAAAAGAACTCTGACCAGTATTTTATTGATAAAGGATTTGTATGGCTTATACTTCCAAGTCACAGTTCATCACTGAGGTAAGTCAGGACAATAACTGAAGCAGAAACTTGAAAGCAGACCTGCTTGCTAGCCCATGCAACATTACATCTCACCATGAAGCTCAATCACAGTCAAGGAATTAGAACCCACAGGGGAACGCTGCAAGACAGCTTGCTCCTAAGCTCTTGCTAACCTAGCTTTCTTATTCAGCTTAAGACCACCTGCCTAAGGATAACCAAACACACACACACCACACCACACCACACCACACCACACCACACCACACCACACCACACCACAGGGAGATGGGAGGGCTTTCTTATACAGCTTAAGGCCACCTGCCTAAGGATAAACACACACACACACACACACACACACACACACACACACACCACACATGGAGATGAGAGGGCTTTCTGGGTCCTCTTACATCAATTTGCAATCAAGACAATGCCCTACAGATAAGAGCCCACAGGCCATTCTGATCTCAATAATGTGTCACTGGAGGTTACCTCCTTCCAGGTAACTTTGAGTTGTTTCAAGGTAATAACAGCTTGTGATTTATTTAACCTAAACTGTTCTGTCTGCCACATGGCTAGATACCTCTCCTCTGTTTCATACTTCTGACATCCTCCAAGTCTGGGGTAAATCTCTTGCCTCTATCTCCCAGAGTTCCAATCTCTTTACCAGAACTCCCACCTTCTACTTTCTGCCTTTTGCTAATGGGCCATCAGCTTTTTATTGACAGATGATGCTTCCACACAGTACAAAAGAGATTATCCTTATGTTGGGGTATAATATTGCATGCCTTTGAACTTGGAAGACCTCTCTGAATTTAAAGCCAGCCTGATCTACATTGGGAGTTCCAGGCCAGGCAAGGCTATAGTGAAACCATGTCTCACATAAATAAACAGTACCAAATCAAGGAATTCATCCCTCTGAGTTACTGGTCAGGAATGGTCTAAAACAGCACAGGGTACTGCCATTACTCTGGGTTGCCTACCATAACATGGTAGTAGGACCCTATTGCTGAAGATGCCATTCATTTGGATGCAGGACATAAGAGAAATCAAACTGACTAGGAAACTCTCTCCCTTCTGGATGACTTACACAGTGCTAGAAGTTGCTACTGGAGCTACTAGAGGAGAAAAGACATCAAGTCTCAACTGGTGATGGGCCCTGCATGTTATAATACCAACCTGGCAAAAAGAGCCAACTGGCGCTGTCATGGCATAATGTTTAATAAGGTAACCTGCTATTTTCTGACTGGATATGAAGCCTGTACCACAGCATGGATTTCATGCCTGATACTATAAACCTGGTCAAAAGCTACTGTTAGTGGTTTATGACATATTTATTCTGTCATAAATCTGTCAGATTTTTAAATATTTCTATTTTTAACCATACACTTATTTTGCTTTGAATTTTGATCAGAGAAGTGTTGCACTGGTTTTTTGAGACAGGGTTTCTCTGTGTAGCTCTGGCTGTCCTGGAACTCACTCTGTAGACCAGGCTGGCCTTGAACTCAGAAATCCACCTGCCTCTGCCTCCCAAGTGCTGGGATTAAAGGTGTGCTCTTAGCACACATCTTTAATCCCTCTGGCTGTAATACAGGCATGTCCTTAGTACATATCTTTAATCCCAATCAATGAAGATAAAGATAGTTGGTAGAAGAAAGCACCCATGCTTTAAAGTGGTGTCTTGAGTGACAGACAAAGTGATAAATTAGAGAAAGATTTCACAGAATAAAATATGCCTAACTCTCATGAGAAAAGAGAGGAAAGGGAAACCACTTGAGTTTCAGAGAAAGAAGGAAGCAGTTTTACTAGGACAGTTTTACAGAGACAGGTTGAAGAGAGAACAAGCGAGGCACAAATAAAGACAGATGAGCCAGTGAATGAAAAAGAGCCAGAAGATTTTAACATATTGCTAGAAATTAAGATTATATTTGGTTGAAACATAGTATGTATTGACTCCTTTTAAGGTATTGTACCTACAAAATTCTTTAAAATGCAATGTTGAGCCCTAATCCTTTAAAAGCTGCTATTATAAGCTATTTAGGATAATTAAAAAGTTAAATATTAACACAAGTTAATAGTTAAACAACTAAACTTATGGTCATGTTAGATACTAGTCTAGTTTATTACAGAATATACTTCCTTGGTTGAACATATAATAAATATCTAAAAATGAGCAATCTTTGCCTATTCACATATACGATAGATAGATAGATAGATAGATAGATAGATAGATAGATGGATGGATGGATGGATGGATGGATGGATGGATGGATGGATAGATGGATGGGTGGATAGATGGATAGATAGATATTCAGTCAGTCTTCAAAAACCTGAGATCCACAGAATATGGCATTTAAAGATCTTTTATTATTATTATTTTTTGTTTGTTGGTTGTTTTTTTTTTTTTTTTTTTGAGACAGGGTTTCTCTGTATAGCCCTGGCTGTCCTAGAACTCACTCTGTAGACCAGGCTTGTCTCAAACTCAGAAATATGCCTGCCTCTGCCTCCGGAGTGCTGGGATTAAAGGCGTGCACCACCACGCCCAGCTAAAATCTTTTATTATTTTAAGGCTTTTTGGATAATGAACAAGTCAGCTCCAGCGGCACCTCAATTCTACTTCAAAGAAGATGATGAAATGAGCATTGAAGAACCTCCATATGGAATTTGCTTCAAAAGTGGCAAGCTAGCCATTGGACAAGAAATTATCCTCATTTTAACTGCTGACAATATGATGTCCAAAATGGACAAAAAAAGGCGGGGAGGGAGAGAGACAGAGAGAGAGGGAGAGGGAGATGGAGATGGGGAGAGGGAGACGGGAGGGGGGGAGAGAAAGGAAAAGAAAGAGAGAGAGAGAGAGATGCAGGAAACTCAACTGCCAAGCTTTGCAAAGACAAGGTAGGTAAGCCCTTTCTAATTCCTGCTTCACAAAAAAAGTCTCAGATATTCTGGGCCAAAAGGCTGAAGATAGAGCTCCAATGTTCTAAAGAAAATTTGGGAGACTGTCTAGGCAGCCAACTATCCCTGACATTTCTATAGTTTTGGAAGGTGCTTGCACTGCACTTCCTGTATACTCAGGTACTATTTATTCCTTCACAAGTCTCTGATGGGGTTAAAGACTACATAGTTATAATCTTATAATACTATAATTTATTCTATCTTGGTGATTATGACTTCTATCATAACTTGTATTACCAACCTAAAAACATCTTCTTATACCTAAACATATTTTCTCGAGTCCTAAACAAGTTAAGCTTTTATTGTAAGATTATTTAAATGATTTAGGTACAAAACTCTGAACTCACCAAGAGTGCTTTCTCCTAAACTGATATATACAAATGGACTAGACACTGTCAATGTAAACCTTACATAATAGTTTTTCATAATTGTTCTTATTTTATATGCTTTAGAAGAGAAAGAGACTTTTATTGAACTTTAAATAAAAAAAAAAAAAAAAGTCGGGCATGGTGGTAGACGCCTTTAATCCCAGCACTTGGGAGGCAAAGGCAGGTGGATTTCTGAGTTCGAGTCCAGCCTGGTCTACAGAGTGAGTTCCAGGTCAGCCAGGGCTACACAGGGAAACCCTGTCTTGAAAAAACACAAAAACAAAAACAAAAACAAAACAAAAAAAGGAGAAATGTTGGGTTTGTCTTGTGTGCTGTGTATTCAGATACTGAGTTCTGTACCCCACTATGGACATGGGCATTGTATTGACCAATGTTCTGTAAAGAATGTTCCCCAATAGTACCTGCTTGGTAAATAAAAAGGTAGAGCTTGTAACTGAGCAGGAGAAAAAAATAGGACAGAAATTCAGATCGAGTGAGGGAATCTCAGGTAGGGACAAGAAGAGAGGACAAAGGAGAGGAAAAGGAGGAGATCTCCATGAGACAGGATGGACCATGAGGACACACATGAAACAGAGCAAGACTCAGCAAATAACGGGACATTTATCTGGTTATTAATAGACTAGTTGGGTTAGAATAGTGTAGAGCCTGCCTATCACAGTACCACAGCTGATGTCTCTCCGTTGTTCACACAGGAGCTAAATGGGATAGAGTAGGGCAGAAACCCCCTATAAAATCAATACAACAGAACCTGTTTGAACTGGGCAGGCTTTAAAGAGGAAGAGCAGACAGGGAGCCATCAATAAAGAGGCACTATGACAAAACCACACAAGACAAGCCCAGTGGACTAGTCTGACAGATTAGACTATACTTCAATAGGTAATGTCAGATGAAGGATTCTATTTCATCATGTGATGAACCACTGTCTGCTTTTGATTAGGCAAAAGAAAAAATAAATTTGAGTGCTAATATTATGAGACTGCCAGGGAAAGTAGAAAAGCAAGGAGAGTAGGGGGAGTTCAGCAGCCCTGCACTGGGCCTGCTCTACACTGTTCACCCACTACTATTATTTGCAAGGTGCTAGTGTGAAGCAGGAAGCACCAACAATAAAGGCACTTTCTCCCTTACTAAATAGTTTTCTCCCCCAAAATACACAATCTAGTGTCACACTATCTTTTTCTTTCTTTTCTTTTTAAAAGATTTTTCTTTGGGTGTGTACATGTTGGCTTCATATATAATATGTGCACCATGTCGACAGCTGCTGCCCAGAAAGGCCAAAAGAGGGTATGGGATCCAATGGATGTTATTGAATGTTACAGACAGCTGTAAGCCACCATGTAGGTACCGGAAATCAAATCTGAGTCCTCTATAAGAACAGCAAATGCTCTTAACCACTGAGCCACCTTTCCAGCCCCTGCAATATTATTCTTAAAAAAGTTTTGCACTACAATTATTTTTTCTTCTCCTTCTCCTCCTCCTCCTGCTCCTCCTCCTCCTCCTCCTCCTCCTCCTCCTCCTCCTCCTCCTCTTCTTCTTCTTCTTCTTCTTTTGAGACAGAGTTTCTCTGTGTAGCCCTGGCTGTCCTGGAACTCACTCTGTAGACCAGGCTGGCCTCGGAACTTTAGAAATCTACCTGCCTCTGCCTCCCAAGTGCTGGGATTAAAGGCATGCGCCACCACTGTCCAGCCTTACACTACAATTTCTAGAGAAATACATTTTCAGAATACACACAAATCTGAAGAAAACTAAAACTCTGTGAGCCAGAATGAGATTAAAATAAAATTAAATGAATTTTAACTTATCTCTTACTTCAAGTTATTAAAGCTAAAACCTTAAGTAATGCAGTATCAGTAATGATTAATAATATGCATAACTGTTGCCAAAACAATGTTTATCATTCACATATTCCTTTTGTGGGGAGGGAGTATTAGGGGTCAGTCATATTCATTTTCACATGGGTTCAAAGCTTTGCCTGTTAATTTTCAGAGAGGAAACAAGGTTCTGATAAAAATACTCCTTGGACAAATCACTCTTAAGGGCAGGTACCACGCCTAGCAGTGAACAACAACAACAAAAAACTCAATAGCGTTTTTGGAGGTTGTCTATATCATATTAAGTTAGGACATTTTTCCCCCTACCTTATAGGTCCTTTGTATGCGCACACACACACTATGGCTTCTAGTTTGGGGATTTTTAAATGGACTCCTGTATGTATCTCTACTTCTAAATGCATTTATGTGCCTTTCCTTTGGCTCTTTTTCTTGTTTGGTGTTTTGTCATATTCCAGTTTGTTTGTTTGTTTGTTTGATTGATTGATTGTATTTTATTTTTCTTTATCAGCATTACTTAGATGCCTGTTTATTTATGAAAGAGAAATAGAAAGGATGTGGACTGGAGAGGAGAGTAAGTGGGGGGGACCTAGGATGAGTAAGGGAAAGGGAAACCATAATCAGAATATATTGTATGAAAAAAAAATCTACTTTTAATTAAAAAAATACTTCTTGAAAATTCTGGGGGTTGTAGATTTAATACTCTGTCACAAACAGTGACAGATTTAAACTCCAGCAACCCAAATAAGAGCAACATGAAAGCAAACTTTTTACCCAGTACCAAAGCTAGGTGTGGGAGAAACCTCAGCTTGCCCACAGCCATCGTTTCCCTTTCATACTCACTGTCTGCATGGCCTGAAAAGGTGCTGTGCTAATGGCTTCTGAACTCCCACTTGCAGGAGGTAACTGGAAGCTCTTTGACAGGGGAGGATTTGGAGAAGCAAGTGCAGAAGCTGGCTTTGGCTTGCAGGGGGAGACCACCATCTGTGGAGGAGAAGAAATGCAGCATCAGCCATGCTTGCCATATGCCAGGAGGTTAACTTACACTAAGCCCCAAGCTGACAGAAGTCAGCAAGTTCTTTAGGGTGACATGGGAACACAGGAATGCAGAGAGCAGCGTTTGCTTACAGTTTCAAATCTAGACTGCTGAGGATGCACAGTACACTTGCTTTGATAGGGTTCTGACAAAGAGAGTGTCACACAAGGGGTTCTCAACTTCCTACCAGCATCAAGAGTTCTGCAAAAATTGCTATTTCCCAACTAATAATCTAATATTACTCCATTTATATGCAAATACTGAGTTTAAGAAAAACTTTGGGTTAATTCGTTCCTTAATTATTTTAAAAATATAGTGGATTTCTAAGTCCTCTGCCAAAAAAAAAATCGTCTAATTTAAGTAATTCTTACCTATAAAGCCAAATTATTTAATATCACATAAAGCCCAATTTCAACCAGATTATAAATCAGACCATTATAGGTCACTTGATTAAAAAAAAAAAATCACTTTTTCTTTGTCAAAAAGCCAACTACCCTAATTTAGAGCAAGTGAACACTTTAAAGACTAATAACCCATGTTTTCTTACATTCTATAATGAAATCTCATTTATTAGTGCACCTCAAAATTATAACCTAATAAATTCCCCCCAAATTCACCCCATCCATGTCTATCTAGGATTTGCTCAAAGAACAAAGGCTGAAATTTAGATCTATACTCACAAACCTCATACTGTCAAAATGCTTTTGATAATATGAGCCAGAAAGACTATAACTCATTTCAACTCAGTCAATGCTAATAACACTATAAAAACCAAATCTTCAGTTATATGATAATATCTCTTAATTCTACATGAAGCTTTTCTCTATTATATATTTAAAATAACATAAGGAAACCTAATACTTTGCTAATGATAAGAGTTTTACTTTATTTTTAAGTCTGTCTATGTGTGAATACATCTGTTTGTGCACATGAGTGCAAGTGTCCATGTAAGCCAAATGTCTCAGATTCTGAGGCTAGAATTACAGGTAGTTGTGAGCTACTGGATATGAGTGCTGGGACTTAAGATTTGGCTCCTGGTTGGGGGGTGGGAGTTAAAAAAAAAAGATTTGGCTCCTCTCCAAAATCAATATATATTCTTAGTCACTGAACTATCTCTTCAGCCCTGTATGCTACTTATTAAAATAATAAATTGACTAAGCTTGGCCATACTCTCCTGAAATCCCTACACTTGAGAAGTGGGAGCAAAAGGATCAGGAATTCAAGGCCAACCTGTGCTACAGGAGATCATCCCAAAAAACAGTAATAGAGAGGCCGGAGAAATGGCTCAGTGATTAAGAGACCTTGTTGCTCTTGCAGAAGACCTAGGTTCAATTCTTAGAAACTATATAACTTCAATTACAGGAACTAATGTCCTCTTCTAACCTCCTTGGGCACCAAACACCATGTGGTACACATATATACATGCATGAAACAAAATGAATAAATCTTTAAAAAATGAGTAATAATAATTCTGGATATATTTATTACATCAAGTAAGATATGTACTATTAATTCTATATACATGGCAAAGCCACAATAGTGACCTGTGTATGTTCTAGGACCACAACATCTACAGAAGGTAATGCATTAATAAATACAAACATTTTAATTCCATCAATCATGCCAGTAACTAATAAGCTCATTTGGCAATTCTTTGAGACAGCAAAGTAATTAAGACCATGGGTCTCATTACCTCAGGGGTCTCTGAGGTCGTAAACTCTGTTTCAGATCCCGAAGAAGCCTGATCAGTAGTCACCAAGCAAGCATTTGAGCTACAAGTAACCGGAGAAGAGGCCTAGATACAAGGAAGATAGAAAGCATTGTCAATATATACTGTGCTTACTTCATATTTCCTGGGCCCTGATTGGTACCAGGCAGTATGCTAAATGTGTTATATATATTAATACACTTAATCCTAACAAACATGGTGAGTAAGCACAATTACCTTCATTTTAGTGACATCAAGAAGCAATGAATAATCAGGCACACAAAGAATAGTGGTACATACCTTTACCCCCACTCTTGGGAAGCTGAGGCTGGCAGATCTCAGAGTTTAAGGCCAGCCTGGCCTAGTATACAGAAAAAGTTACAGGATAGCCAGGGCTACACAGAAAAACCCTATGTTAAAAAGCTTGTTTCTGGCCAGGTGGTGGTGGCACATGCCTTTAATCCCAGCACTTGGAAGGCAGAGGCTGAGGCAGGCGGATCTCTAAACTTGAGGCCAGCCTGGTCCACAGAGTAAGTTCCAGAACAGCCAGGGCTACAAAGAGAAACTTTGTCTTGGAGAACAAGAGGAAGATGTGAAGAAGCAGCAGCAACAGCAAAGCAAAGCAAAGTGAAGTAATCTGCCCAAGATCAGAATAATATAGTTCAATTTCAGGACACTTAAATTCATACACTGCTTCTGCCCCAGTTACACACACACACACACACACACACACACACACACACACACACACGCACACCAGTAAGAGTTTGAAAGGCCAGCCCGGTCTACAGGCCAACCAGAGCTATATTTCCAGACCCTGCTCCATCTAACCACCACCACTCAGAAAGAGATCAGGGGAAATTGTTTAATACTTCAGAACAGTTTATATACTAATATACATGATTAGTAGCTAACCAACATATGAGAATTATGGAAATGTTCTAAAATTATGCTTGTTTTTCAGTACTTTTAATTAAGGTAATAAAGCAACTAACTACCCATCATAAGTGGGACTGGTTGCTGTTGGGCTATACTTGTATACAAGGAGAATCCCAGAAACTCTAACTTAACCCTCCTTTGTCCTCTTAATAGTCAAGCTAAAAAGACTGGAAGCCAGTCCAGTGGAACATATATATTTCCCCAGGGCTAGAAGAATAAAACAAGAAGACCAGAAGTTCAGGACCACCCTGAACTACAGAGCAAAACTCTGGCTTAAAAACAAAATGATAAATTCTACTTAAAAGTTTCACTTAATAGGGTTTCAGCTGCAGCTCATGACATAACACTTGCCTGGCAGGCAACCACAGAAGCTAAATGCATTCAATGTCCAGCACCACAGTAGGGACAAAACATTTTACTTAACAACAACAAAATCTTTATATTAGTATTCATTTATAAGTTGCAATTACTCTTGCCTGCAAATTATCACTTCAAGTAGAGTGGCCAGAAGTAGTTTTAAGTACTGGTGAATAAACATGGTGTTTGAGACCAGTGGTTCTAAATGTAGGTATGCAGACTCACCTAGAAGATATTTAAAGACAAATGCTACTGGTCATTCTTGCACAGGCCAACATCCCAGCACTCCTGAGGCAGGAGGATCACAAGTTCTAAACCGGCCTAGGCTACAAAGTGAATTCAAGGTCATCCTGGGCTACATTAAAGACTTTGTCACTAATAACAACATGCACTCGCTTGCGTGCACGCACACACACACACACATGCACACACACACGCACATGCACACACACACATAAACACACAATATTATTCTAGTTGGTCTAAGATAAAAACATTTTTTTTCTCAATCAGATATATCAGAATAAGTCTGATTACTCTTGCTAAAGTAAGAAGTCCTCCCCATACAGCAAAAAAGAGTATAAAACAAATTAATCCAAAAGTTACCTGTGATGGTTCTTGAAGAAAATCACTTTGGTTGGACAAGTTTTGTTCTGCAGATACTGTAGAGACTAAAGAAAACCAAACAATTACAGGGAGAGAAAAGTTAATACATATCAATTTAACAAAACAAAGTTTATTCTTTACAAAGTAAGTGTCAATTAGAAGAACAGGTTCCTATTGCAACTTTGAAGAGAATAGACTGGGTACTAGTCAGAAACACTAATTCCATGTGTGGTATACAGTGATGTTCTAAAGTTATATGGGTAAAACCAGTATTCCAAAGCTTCTAAAAAGGAGCAAACAAACTATCACTTAAAAAATTATTAGGGATAATAATCTAGAAGACAAAGATTAAGCCACTGTGAGTTGTCACTGATACACATAATCTTCATAAGTCTTAGCTGGTCATCTGTTTGTTTGGATTTCCTCACTGTGGCTATACATATTAATATACTTTTTATAATTATATAGTTTTCAGTTTGGTTTCACTCATTAATATCAATCACTTCTATTAACTATGATGTGAACTATTCTCCTTGCTTCACCAGTCTTACAGCCTTACAGCATCAGTCTTTAGCAGCTGTTCAATGCTTACCACAGTTAGACTGTAGTTTTGATCATGTCACTCCTTACCTAAGAGAAATTATCATGGAACCACAGCCCCGAGCTTTGAAGCATCACACCATTTTGGCACCATCATTTGTTATCATGATATTCATTGTTCTAAGTATTATTGAAGTAATCTTGTCAGCTAGGATGATCCAAAAGCCTCCACACTAGACCGACAACTCAAAAGTCAAGTAGGTTGTACTCAGAAATCACAATCCCAGAAAGAACATGGAAAATTGCTAAAGCAGCTATTAGGCATTTTTACTTGCCCATCTGAGGACATTATATTTTCGAACAAATATAGTATGTTACTAAAGGATGCTTACGTCCTAATGATAATTTATCCCTATGTAACTCTACTGATTAATGGATACAACTAGAATAAATTAACACACTTAAGCTATCTGGAGTGAGTGAATGATTCATAAAAGAAATGACTGTTAGCTCCAAAGCTGTTTAAGTCTTTAGAATAACTATGTTCCTAGTGGGTTACCTGGACAAGCTGAAGGCGGCTGTGATGATGGAATTGCACTTGAGGGTTTGTCAAAATCTAGAACAGACTCCTAAAGAGGAGATTTTAGATAGCAAAAAGAAACACAGATGATTCGTTTAATAAGTAGTTCACTGTATTGACCATAGCTATTACCAAAGATGCTAGCTAAGCTGCAGGCAAGTAGCTAATTTCTACCTTGTGATGTTAACAAGTTGAAGAGTCAAAACTAAACCCTAAAGTTACTGTCAAACAAACCTCAAGATTGGGTCAAGTATTAAAACTAGAAATTCTATATAGTATGCATGCCTGATCTGAGTCTTAAGCATAAAATGTTAGTCTCAGTCTAGTTTGAACTTAAATTTTTATTATACCTAACAAATGTGAAGGTCTAATTATTTTTATCTCAACTACTTACTGGTTCCTGCTGGTAAACATTTTATGATGAGAAACTATTCCCTTCTCATATCTGTATAAGAGGGTTCTCTTAAGAAAACTTCCCAGACTCTGCTTACTGAAGCTAGAAATTTGCAGAAAGCATCTTTCTTCTTTCATTTATCTTGAAATAAAATGAAAGATAAACAAATTATCTTTCATTCTGCAAACTAGAGGGCTGGAAATTAAAGAAAGAATTTGACTTGAGTTATGCAGCTGTCAAGAAACAGTACTGGTGTTTACACCCAGGCCTATATCCAAAGCTCAAGACTTATTTCCTCTATTTAAATTTACTTTGTTTACTTGAGTAAATTTACTTAGTTTACTTGAGAGGCCTCAGTAATATAATGCTGCTCTGAAATTTTCTAAGACTCTGTGTCATACAATTTAACTAAACACAGAATTTCATAATGGATTATTGGTCACACCTTTAATTCCAGCACCTGGGAAGCAGAAGCAAGCTGAACTCTCTGAATTCCAGACCGGCCTGGTCTACATTGTGAGTACCAGACTAGCAGAGCTACACAGTGAGGAGACCCTGTCTTCAAGGGGAAAATAGTCTTTTACACAATTTAATTATTGATTTAGCACAAATTTCCAATCTTCTATAGCTTTGAAGACAGGTGATGAGTGTCTCATACATTTTTAGGCAGTGGGACCTGGAAAGACCAAGCAGCTAACATGGTTCTCAGTTTTAATACATCTACCAAAAATCTGCAGCAGTCCTGACACTTATACACATGATATTTTGATATATTTAATTAATTTTTTTACACACAACAAACTTAGGAAGTGAAGACTGCAATTTTTTTCACATTAAAAAATAATAATAACAACAAAGCAGAAAAACCAACTTGTCCTGATAGCAAGGAAACTGAAGAACTAGGACACCATTCTACATAATGGGATCTAGAATCTTAAGAATTTTAACACAATGTTTCATACACAAGTTACTAGTTCCAGAAATATCACTTAAGAGTCATTTTTAAAATGTCTCATAGGCAAAATGTGTGACAGGAAAGTTATGGGAACAGCCAACCATTTCCTGGTTGAACTTTATGCCTGTTTCACAGGAAGTAATTTGTCCCTGATACTATATGCCCAAGACTTAGGGCTGCAGGGACCAGAGGCCCTAGGAAGAAAAACTACTGGTACTGTTTTGATAAATGGATTTTTTTCAAACTGCCTTTTAAATACATATATTTATACCCACAGATTAGTACTACTATCATCCTTGGTCAAAGAAGCTTTTGGGCAGTAAGCATCAGTCAATGCATAAATTCATAAGTGGTCAAAGTGTATAGAGTGTCTTGAATGCTCAGCTCTAAACGGGACATTTTGTATCAACTCCTTCACAGCTCAGGGAATATCCCAGAGGAGAGCATAGAAAGTGTGAGACCCAAATAGGGAGGCGTGCCTTGAAATGCTCTCTTCTGGATATGACATAGCTTTTGTACTCATGAACTCATGGTAATCTACAGAAGTCCAAGCCAGTCACTATTTCAACATGGATGAGACAGGGACTCATAAAGTTCTGCCCCTAGCTGAGGAGCTATATCACCCCTTGATATATTCTGGGGTGCTATCATGCATGAGTGGAGGGAGGCACGACATAGGAGATGGGACACATATCACTTTTCTTTAGGTCTGTGTCCGTGAGTAGATTGCTTTTGCTCTGGTAAATGAGCCCACACTCACACACATGCGGATAGCACTAACTAAATGCTATGTTGTTTTGTTTTTTTTTAAGAGGGGGGAGAGAATATGAAGGTGGGTACAAGGGACCATGGGACAGGGAAATTTGAACTGGATATGATGTAATGTAAGAAACTGTCAAAGAACAAAAAATACAATAAAGTCAAACAAAACAAAAAATAAAATAACACTGCTCATACTTGCATAAAGTTATAAGTTCCTTGAATCTGGCTCATGAGGTCCTGCAGTTTTTCTTTCCTCAATACTGGATCCTTTGGAAGGGCAGAAGAAGAGTCTATAGGCTGAGGCAGGGGCTTAGGCACCTACAAGACAACCCACCATGTGTGAAACTCACCAGGAAGCTTACATTACTAGCACATCTTCAGGAAATCAAATGGAAATATTTATTAGATTTATCACAGTAAGAATTCTCACAAAAATCTATTTCAGTTTTCCCCTTTCAAACAACTTAAATGAAAGTCTTTCTAAAACATAAAGTAATCTCTTTCTTTCTTTTTTTTTTTCTTCTCTTTGGTTTTTCAAAACAGGTTTCTCTGTGTAATACCTCTTGTTCTCCTAGACTCACTTTGTAGATCAGGCTGGCCTCAAACTCACAGAGATCCACCTGCCTCTGCTTCCAGAGTGCTGCAAAGGCATGCACCACCAGACCCAGCTAAAGCACTGTCTTTCTAAAAGGACACAGAATAAAAGGCCTTCCTGAAAAGTATACATTCACTCAGTATACTTCCTTTCATTATACATAGCATTTGTTCTGTGATAAGAACTCACTGACTATGACACATACCAATGATATGTTTCTCATCAAGTCAAGAATTACTATTATCACGTTAACAAATATGCATCTCATTCTTAAGATGCATATGATTTCAGAGACATTAAATACTATATAGCTATATATATATCCATATACAAAACATACACAATAGTAATAAAGTATTTTGTTATATTTAATTTAAAAACATACTCTTGGAGGCGTCTGCTGTTAGAAACTCTCATGATAAACTGCTAGACATCTTGAATTTACCTTAATTAACAATTTAAAGTTCTTCTTTTAATTTATTTATTTATTTATTTATTTATTTAATGTATGTGAGTACGCTGTAGCTATCCTCAGACACACCAGAAGAGGGCATCAGATCCCATTACACATGGTTGTGAACCACCATATGGTTGCTGGGACTTGAACTCAGGACCTCTAGAAGAGCAGTCAGTGCTCTTTTTTTTTTTTTTTTTTTTTTTTTTTTTGGTTTTTCGAGACAGGGTTTCCCTGTATAGCTCTGGCTGTCCTGGAACTCACTTTGTAGACCAGACTGGCCTTGAACTCAGAAATCCGCCTGCTTCTGCCTCCCAAGTGCTGGAATTAAAGGCGTACATCACCACAGCCCAGCCAGTCAGTGCTCTTAACCACTGAGCCATCTCTCCAGCCCCTTGTTATTTTTTAACATATATGTGGTGTTTTGTCTGTGTACGTGTGTATACCATTTATGTGCTTGGTGAATGCAAAGGCTAAAATACATCAGATACCCAGAACTGAAACGCAGTGTGAGCTGCCATAACAACGTCTGAAATCAAACCCCAATCTCCTCTAGAAGAATAGTCAGTGAGTACTTTTAACCACTGAGCCATCTCTCTCTAGCCATTAGCCGTATTCTTTATAGCTGCGAACAGCTGTTCGCAGAGAAGTGAATGCCCTCTTAGTTACTCAAAGAGCCTAAAACATCAATACAATGTTGCCTGTCCCATAAAAGCAAATTCAATAAATTAAACATCCCTGGTTTTTAATATCATTCAAAACATCATAAGATCAATATTCTAATAAGGTAAAGGTTCAAATGCCAAGTGGATCTAAAAAAACAAAAACAACAATTGGTTGGTTGGCTGGTTGGTTGGTTGGTTGGTTGGTTGGCTGGCTGGTTGGTTGGGTTGGGTTGGTTGGTTTGGTTTGGTTTGGTTTGGTTTGGTTTGGCTTGGTTTTCTATGTGTTTGTTTGCTTTTTGTTTTAAGACAGGTTCTCACTATGCAGCACTAATTAGTGTGGAACTTGCTATATGTAGACAAGGCTAGGCTCAAACTCTCAAATTACAGTTTTGTTGTTTTGTTTTGTTTTGTTTTGTTTTAAGAGCTTTATTGGGGTATTAACCTGAGTTTTTAATATGCTTCTCAACAGCAATCATGCAATTACTATTAGATATTCTAAGTTAATAAGGTGTGGCTGTCAAATTTCTACAAGGGCAGGAATAATATAAACACATTAGCACTTGTAAAAAAGAAAAGGAGAGAAAAAAATAGGACTTGAAGGGAGGAAAGTCATGGCAAAGGAAAAGAAAAAAGTGAGTGGTGGCACATGCCTCCAATCCCAGCACTTAGGAGGCAGAGGCAAGTGAATCTCTATGAATTTTAAGGCAAGACTGGTCTATATACTGAGTTCCAAGACAGCCAGAGCTGCCCAGTGAGATCTTGTCTCAAAAACAAAAAAAAAATATAGGTGTAGTGGTATAGGTCTTTAATTCCAGCACTCTGGAGGAGAGGCTGGCAGATTTCTGTGAGTTCAAGGCCAGCCTGATCTTCAAAGCAAGTCCCAGGACAGCCAGGGCTATTACATAGAGAAACCTTACTTTGGGAAGAAAAAGAAAAAGAAAAGGACAACTCTAAAATTCTCCTTCTTTTCTTTCTTTCTTTCTTTTTTTTTTTTTTTCTTTTGGTTTTTTTGAGACAGGGTTTCTTTGTGTAGCCCTGGTTGTCCTGGAATTGACTCTATAGACCAGGCTGGCCTCAAACTCAAAAATCCACCTACCTCTGCCTCCCAAGTGCTGGGATTAAAAGCAAGCGCCACCACTGCCTGGCTTAAAATTCTCTTTCTATAAGGCAGCATTGAGAAGTTTTTTTTTTTTTTTTGCTTTTTGAGACAGGGTTTCTCTGTGTAGCCCTGGCTGTCCTGGAACTCACTTTGTAGACCAGGCTGGCCTCGAACTCAGAAATCCGCCTGCCTCTGCCTCCCAAGTGCTGGGATCAAAGGCGTGCGCCACCACGCCTGGCAGTTTTCTTTATTTATAAAATGCTGATGCTTTGATCTCTCCAAAGAAAAGGGTTCTTCACACTATTAGATGACCAAAGACTTGATCAGAAAGTTCCTGACTAAAAAAACCAAAGTGATATGTTTGCTTCATAAGCAATATTAAGTAATTTATAATTATAATCTATAATTAATTATATATAATTAATAACATAATTTAACAACCAATACTAGAAAAGATTATATCCAAGGATCATTCCATATAAACCTCACATCCTAGGATCTTATCATTAACAGGAGGCAGACATAAAAATCTACTACTCACATCTTTGGGTTCTACATTTAACTTCCTCGTCAGGACTTGGCCATTTGGTAAGAGGCCTGCTGAAGCTGCTCCCCAGGACTTTAGAGAAATCTGTGATTGTGGTACTAAGGAGTGTTTCTGGTTCTCAGCATTGTTTTCCCAGGATACTGGAGTCCCAGGCTGCACTGAAGCCTGTTCTCTGCACACAGGGGTGGTCCAGGATCTGCTGCCACTCTGTTCACTCTGCACAGATACTGCCCAGGATCCAGGAGGCAGCTTCTTTGGATCTTGTTCTTTCTGTGACTGAACCACCCATGGCTTTGGTGTCTCCTGTACATTCTGCTCTTCTTGAGGACTGCCCACTTTGGACTTAGGGCTTTCTGGCTTCCACTGACTGACAGGTGTTATAGGAACCTGCTGCTTCTGCTCTTCCTGCAATGTTGGCCTGAGTTTCCCCTGTACTAAGGAAACCACAGGCTTTGATACCTCCTGAGTCTTAAGAGAAGACTTCCAGGACTCCAAGGACTCTTTCTTCTTCTCCTGACCATCTGGCTCTGGAAGTGTATTCCAGCATTTGAGGAGACTTGGTTTCCTAGCATAATCTGCTTCCCAGGATTGTTCTACATTTTCTTGTTTTCTTGAAAATTTTACTTCTGTCATATAGCGTCTGTTAAGAAACTAAGTCAGAGAAATAAACAATGTGCTTCAGGCTTAAAATGCATAGACTCTGAATGTAATGTTTAACTCTATTGGTATTCATATGTCCCTTAGTCTCACATGAAACCATGTCACATGAAACTTGTCCTTGAAGAAACTGGCCTATTTTTCTATCTACTCAATTAACAAAATGTAAATTTTGACACTTCAAAAGTAGAAAATTGGGACTGGAGAGATTGCTCAGCAGTTAAGAGCACTGACTGTGGTTAAGAGCACCCACGTGGAGGTTTACAACCATCTGTAATGGAATCTAATGCCCTCTTCTGGTGTGTCTGAAGACAGCTACAGTGTACTCATATACATATAATAAATAAATATATCTTTGAAAAAAATTTTTTAAAAACTAGAAGAAACTACATGATATGGCACTACAACCGATTTAGGAAGTACCTAAATCTACCAATTTTGCCTTTGCCAGCCTGAGTTTTTCCACCTACCTGTTACCCTCCTTTATAAGTCACAGCCAGGATAGTTCAATTATGAAATTATACTGTTTATCTGTATGTCTCCTCAGTTTCCAGATTTTTCTCTATTTTGCTCACATTATCTATTATATTGTGTATCTGGTTCTCCAATTCTCTTCAACTTTCACAAATTTCAATGTCATTTTCAAAGAGTAAACAATCTTTTCTGCTATTATGTAAATTCTGCTAACAAAATTCTATACATCCTTAAAAGTCTAACATAAGGGTATAAAGTAGCAATAGCTAATGCTGGACAAGTTACTGTTTATCATACTAGCCCCCATTAGCTCTCACCATAGAACAGATGTGGTCCTCCTGTTTACTACATAGAAGAGAACAACAATCCAGCCAGACACAAAACTAAAACACCCCAAAGCAGGATTATAGTTCAGTCTGTCTGCCCAAGCCTCAGACTAAACCACAAGTAACAGATGAAAGATGGAAACAACCTAATCACATCTTACCTCTTGTGGCTGTATCTCTGGTTGTACAAGTTCCGTAAGAGATTCTGGGAAGATAAAATGATTAATAAATACAAAGTTCTAAGCTTTCTTTTTTCTTTTTTCTTTTCTTTTTTTTTTTTTTTTTTTTTTTTTTGGTTTTTCGAGACAGGGTTTCTCTGTATAGCTCTGGCTGGCTGTCCTGGAACTCACTTTGTAGACCAGGCTGGCCTCGAACTCAGAAATCCACCTGCCTCTGCCTCCCAAGTGCTGGGATCAAAGGCCTGCGCCACCATGCCCGGCTGTTCTAAGCTTTCTTATTATTCCTGTAATTCATTCCAGCCATGAATTTCAAAGGACTCAGAAGAATTAATACGATTAAATATATTCATAGCTGGACTCTTTCATCTATTACTTATTGGTCATAAGTATGTGGACAGCCTAGGTTTTATAGCTCAGTGGTAGAGCACTTGCACAACATGTACAAGGAGTGGAATACAAAAATAGGAAGGAAAAAAGGAATGCGTTCTAAGGATAATTATAATTGAAGTTAGTATTTCTCCTATATAAGATATTGACTGAAGTCATTTCCATTAAAACTTAATTTAAGGACAGGGTCTTATTATGTAGTCCTGGGTGCAAGGATTCAAGTGTGGACCATCCGGGCCAGGCGTGATGGTACACACCTTTAATCCCAGCACTCGGGAGGCAGAGGCAGGCAGATTTCTGAGTTCGAAGCCAGCCTGGTCTACAAAGTAAGTTCCAGGACAGCAGGAGCTATTCAGAGAAACCCTGTCTCAAAAAAGCCAAAACAAAAACAAAAACAAAAACAAAAGTGTGGACCATCATATCCAGTTAAAAATATTTTGTTTGCTTTTTGGTTGGTTGGGTTGGTTGGTTTGATTTGGTTTTGTGAGACAAGGTTTCTCTATAGTCCTGGCTATTCTAAAACTTGCTCTGTAGACCAGGCTGCCTTTACCTATCTCCTTCTACCCACAAATAGCCTTATTAAAACTGTAATGACAGTTAAAGTTTACGAAGACAAATTAGTAACCTCAGCTTGAAATGGAGCCTCTGTCAAACTGTACTACGGTTAGGAGAGTAAGAGAGGGAGACAGGGAAGCACTGGACATTAAAAGACTCCCAGGACTCCTAGGACTTTGCTTCTTTTCAGTCATCAGGTTCTGGAAGCATATTCCAGCATTTGAGGAGGCTTCATTTCCTAGCACAGTCCTAGTAGAATCAGCAAAGTAGGAGTGGGGAGGTAGCTTAATTGGTTATTTTTGCTATTATGCACAAAGCATTGGGTTCCTCAGTATGGTTCCTAATACAATATAAAGTAAGCAACTGAATACAAACTTTTAATTCTAGTACTGGGGAGACAGAAGCAGGAGGATCAAAAGTTCAAGGCCACCCTAGTTATATAGTAAATTTAAGGCCAGCCTTGAGACCTTGCCAAATAAAAAATATTTTTTTTATTTTAAAAAGAGAAAGGCAGCTCTTTCTTTAAGCTCTCACCTTTCTTACTCTCATCTGTAGCCTTCCTTCTTTCTCTCTCCCTTCCCCCCTCTCTCCACCTGGCCATGACCGGCCTCTCTCCCTCTTTCTACCTTCTCTCTTTCTCCCTGTCTTTCTACAATAAAGCTCTAAAACCATTAAAAAAAAAAGATAAAGAAGAAAATAAATGGCTGATCAAGTAATATATTTCATTTTCTTGTTTTCTTTCTGTTTGTTTGTAGACAGGGTTTCTCTGTTTAACAGCCCTGGCTGTCCTGGAACTCATTTCATAGAGGAGACTGACCTCAAACTCACTGCCTCTGGAGTGTTGGGATTAAAGGCACGCAACTCCACATCCAGCTCTACCACTGAGAGCTAAATCCCCAAACACTCATTTTGTTTCTTCAACCCTAAATCAGTAACTGAAACAAAATTTACATTCTTCCTCAAAATTCTGTTTTCTGCTATGATTTACATTTAAGCTATATGGAATTATCCTATATAGTTTAACAAAGAGGTTCGTTCAAGTTTCACAAATGACTTGTTTTAACCTAATGTTTTATCTCAAAACAAAATAGAAACTAAATCATTTCAAAATGATGGTTTTAAAGTGTAGTAAGAGATGCAACCTCTATAATGAAGTATATGTGAAAGCAAAAGGATACCACCAAGAGGGAGTGTAAAAGTTATTAGGAATAAATGCCATAATGTAACCAATTCTTTGTATTCTAAACAAATATTTAAAAACAAAACAAAACAGGAGTCCTGGTACAAACTTATTAATCTCAGTACTCAGAAGCAGGACAATCTTCCAAGTTCAAAACCAGCCTATGAAAAATTAAAGTCCATCCAACCTGGGCTACATAGTTATACCCTGTCTCAAAAAAGAGCATGCTAAAGAACTTCAAAGATTGCAACAAACCTGACTCTTTGATAGACTCACTCTTCAGTAACTGTTTTTTCATTTCTGATTGCATTAGCACTTCTTCTGCTTTTTCCTTAGAATTCCTGAGAACTGGGACACTTTCAAAATAACCTGAGTGCAGCAATTTAGACAGCAGGTCTTTCACATGTTTATCTAAGAAAAAAGTAATTAGGTTAGTTAGCACATAACCTGAGAGTTCTTTAAAAGGTATGGAGAATAAGACTCAATGCTATCCTGCTTATAGTCAATCATCACAAGAATATTGGCCACAGGGTGGGGGTTGACAACTTATTGGCCACAGGGAGGGGGTTGACACCTGGAATTGTCTATACAGGAAAAATAAGAGAGTAATTCATCTTTACACTTACTTCATGATGAATCAATACAAACAAAAAAGATAAGACTAGATATTTAAAAAAATTACTTAAGTTTCTCTGGGTCTCTATTTCCACTATTTGAAAAATGACTAAAAAACAACGAATTTAATCAAAGAACTTGACAAAGCATATATTCCCTGAGCTGAGACATTTTTACCAAGTGCCACCAAGACACTATATCTAGTCACTACTCTGTGTTAACCATTCATTAAGGATTTGCAGAATTAAAAGCTAGTTCCTCAATCATAACCAATAGGAAACTTTATCTTGGACACTTCTGTTCGTGATATTCTTCTATTTGATTCGTTATGTGGAGACTAAGTTTCACTACATAGTCCAGGCAGTCTTTGGTTATTCTCCTGCTTTAGCACCCCCCCCCCTCAAGGGATGGGATTACAAGCTTGATACACCATATCTGGCTAAGTACTGTTAAATTACAAAATTCCTTCATTAATATTTCATTCAAGTTATACTGTCTGTCACTACTGACATACTGGCACTAGATAGTTTTTTTTTAAATCATAAAAATAATGTCAAAGTTACATATATTTTATTTTAAATGCCCAATAAAAACCAATTCCAAATCAGGCAGAACATCTAAACTTGGTCTGTGTCTATTATTCATTAGAGTATTATAATTGTGGTGGTTTGAATATGCTTGGCTCAGGGAGTGGCGCTATTAGGAGGTGTGGCCTTGTAGAAGTAGGTGTGGCCTTGTTAGAGGAAGTGTGTCACTGTGGGGGTTGGCTTTGAGACTTCTAGCTGCCTGGAAGACAATCTTCTCCTCTTTGCCTTCTGAACAAGATGCCAGAACTCTCAGCAACTCCAGCACCATACCTGCCTGGATGCTGCCATGCTTCCTGCCATGATGATAATGAACTGAACCTCAGAACCTGTAAGCCAGTCCCAACTAAATATTGTCCTTATAGGAGTTGCCTTGGACATAGTGACTTTGTACAGCAATGGAAACCCTAACTAATGCAATAATATTCTTTTTTTTAATCAGCCTTTTGGGTTTTTGGAAACAAGGTCTCACTTTGTAGACTAGGCTGGCCACAAACTTACAGCAATTCTCCTGACTCAGCCACCTGGATGCTGGCATTATAGGCATGCACCACCATGGCTATATTTTAGTCACTTTTGAAGTATTACTTACAATAATATTTTTTACCTACTTCAACTGCATAGCTTTAACAGAGCCATGCTTCCATCAACAGAACCACAATTTTAAGGCATTTTTATCACCCACAAAATCTCTCAAGGCCCTCTTAAACTAGTCCCCTCCCCTGGCAATAAGTGACTTTCTAGAATTTCATATAAATGAAGTCTTATGATATATACTCATGTACTCTCTGGCTTCTTTTACTAAGCATAATTATTTTGAGATTCATCCATGCCCTTGTATGTATTAGTATGTTTTTTGGTTGTTAATGTTTGTTTTGGAGTTTTGGACTTTGTTTGTTTGTTCTGAGATAAGATCTCACTATGTAGCTCTAGCTGAATTAGAACTAACTGTAGGGAGCTGGAGAGATGGCTCAGGGGTTAAGAGCAACAACTGCTCTTCTGAAGGACCTGAGTTCAAATCCCAGCAGCCACATGGTGGCTCACAACTATCCGTAACAAAATCTGATGCCCTTTTCTGGGGTGTCTGAAGACAGTTACAGTGTACTTACATATAATAAATAAATAAATCTAAAAAAAAAAATAGAACTGTAGATCAGGCTGGCCTCAAACTTGTAAAGATCTTCTTACCTCTGCCTTCCAAATGCTGAGATTACAGGCAAGAGCCACCATACCCAGCCATTTCTTTTTCTTAATTGCTAAAAATCGACTGGACAAATATACCATATTTTATCAATTTACTGCCATGCATCTACACTGACTCCAATTGAAAACCACTATGAATAGATAGTATAAATATATACAGGTATTTAAATGAGCACATGTTTTCATTTCTGTTGAGTTATAGAAATGCAACTGTTTGGCCATACAATAAGTATACATTTAATTTTATAAGAAAGTGCCAAGCTATTTTCCAAACCAGTTTTTTCTTTATTTTTGCTTTCTGTTTCTTTTTCTCTTCAAGACAGGATTTTCCATGTTGCTCAGGATAACTCTGAATTC